>NW_007727091.1:301000-408511 GCF_000696425.1 Galeopterus variegatus
GTGTGTGTGTGTGTGTGTGTGTGTGTGTGTGTGTGAATTTATTTATTTATTTTTAGCTCCCACCAATAAGTGAGAACATGTGGTATTTCTCTTTCTGTGCCTGACTTGTTTCACTTAATATAATTCTCTCAAGGTCCATCCATGTTGTTGCAAATGGCAGTATTTCATTCGTTTTTATAGCTGAGTAGTATTCCATTGTGTAGATGTACCACATTTTCCGTATCCACTCATCTGATGATGGACATTTGGGCTGGTTCCAAGTCTTGGCTATTGTAAAGAGTGCTGCAATGAACATTGGGGAACAGGTATACCTTCGACTTGATGATTTCCATTCATCAAGAAGATTTATAATCTATTAACCAGGGAAGGGAGAGGGAAAAGTTCCTTGTTTCAGTCATATATTTATCTTTTTTTCCACATCTGTTGGTCCATAACATTGGATCTTTGAAGGCCGTTTGTCTCTGTTTTCTGCCTAGTTTTTCAGTTCTGTTCCTATATTAAGTCACCTTATAGATAAGATTTTGCCTGTGAAGTGGTCCTAACTCTGAATTGTCATCCCAAAGAATAATCGTGGCATTTCAGTATGTACAGATATTTTAAGATTGAAAATATAGAAATTAATATTTTATTTGTAGTTCCTTCTTCATATAATCTAAACTTTACTTTCAGCATATGTGCTTGTATTTACTTGTACTGAAAAATATTGGGTCTGCTTTAAGTTATATGATTAGCTCTTTTCTTGATTTTTTTTGAAATGAGTTTTTAACTTCTGGCTTCTCATTGCTCTCCTGCCCCTTTTTGAATACTTAGAAAAGGTAAATTATTAATTTATGAACCCATTATTTTTGTCATGGTCTGGCAACATACTGGGTAGCAGAGAGAAGCCAGACTGTAGTCAAGAAGTGATTGCAGAACGTTAGCAAATCAGAGTATATTCATGTATAGAATTATCTGATGAAGCAGGAAACTTGAATCAACAAATACCTATTCTACACCATAAATCACTTCCTTTCTACCAGCTGTTGTCAGTAAAGGTTCTGAGCAGTACAGCCACAAACAAGTAACAAATAGTTTCCTCCTCATATCATTGAGCACAGCATATAGCAAAAATAAACTTTAAGTTGTCTTGGTTCTTTTTCTAACCAATTCTATAATCAAATGAATGTCAAAAAGTTATAGTACGTTATTATTGACGGTAGGTACAGTGCTGTACAGAAGATCTCTAGAGCTTATTCATCTTGCTGTAGTGATGCCAGTTGTTAGTAACTCCCCATTTCTCACTCCCTGAACCCTTGGCAACCACCATTCCATTCTTTGTTTCTATGAATTTGACTATTTTAGATACCTCATATAAGTGGAACCCTGCAGTGTTTGTCTATGACTGGTTATTTCACTTAGCATAATGTTCTCAAGGTTCATTCATTTTGTCACTTATGGCAAAATTTCCTTCTTTTTTTAAGGCTGAATAGTATTTTATTGTATGTATGTACTATATTTTCTTTATCCATTCATCAGTCAACAGGAGCACTAATATCTCTTTGAGATACTGATTTCAGTTCTTTTGGAAAAATAACCAGGAGTAGGATTGATGGATCATATGGTAGTTCTGTTTTCAATTTTTTGAGGAACCTCCATACTGTTTTTTTTTTTTCCTTCTTTTTGTCTTTTTTACTGACCGGCAACGGGATCGCAACCCTCGGTGTTGTGCCTGCACCATGCTCAACCAGTGAGCGGGAACCGGTTTCCACATGGGATCCGAACCCTCGGCGGGAGCGCCACCACACTCCCAGGCGGCGCACTCTCCAGTGCGCCACCGGGCCGGCCCATCCATACTGTTTTTAATAGCAGCTTCACCATTTTGCATTTCCACCAACAAGGCACATCCTCACCAATACTTTTTTTGTTTGTTTTTTGATAATAGTCATCCTGACAGGTGTGAAGTGATATCTCATTGTGGTTTTACTTTGCATGTCCCTGATGATTAGTGATGATGAGTATCTTTTCGTGTACCTGTCTGCCATTTGTATATCTTTTTTGGAGAAATATCTATTCAAGTCATTAGCCCATTTCTAAATCGGATTTTTAAAGTTTCTTTACTATTGATTTGTAGTAGTTCCTTATATATTTTGGAGATTAACCCTGTATTGGATATATGGTTTGCAAATAGTTGTTCCCATTTCTGAAGATTGCCTTTTCACTCTGTTGATGGTTTCCTCTGCTTTGCAAAGGCTTTTCAGTTTGATATAGTCCCACCTATTTACTTCTGGTTTTTGGCATCTAGTCTCTTTTTATTGTTTATCATAACATTTTATTGTCTATTTTACTTTTTACTTCACTAGTGATCACAACTTTGATTATAACTATGTGTATATGAGTAGAAGATAGCAAAAATATATCCTAGGTTTTACTTCTTACTACAGATAAGGTTATTGAATGAATAGGGTATCTTCATTTGCATTATCGTTTTGTTTGTTTTAACATAAAGTTAAAACATGTCAATCTAGATATGATGTTTGTCAGAATAGGGATGATATTGGCAAGTTTTTACATCTTCCCTTCTTTATTTTAGTTGATGATTTTAGTGAAGAATCCTCTTTTTATGAGATTCTCCCATGCTGTGCTCGCTTTCGATGTGGTGAGCTTATAGTTGAGGGACAGTGGCATCATCTGGTTCTGGTGATGAGCAAAGGCATGCTGAAAAACAGTACCGCAGCCCTCTATATTGATGGACAGCTTGTTAACACTGTAAAGGTCAGTATACATGCACCTGTAAATCTCCCTGCTTTACAAGATAGTCGGGGGAAGGGAGGTTTGCAGGAGTATTTTCAAGATTACTATCTTAATTCTAAGTTGACCTTCAGTACCCATTTGAACAATATATTAGTCAAGTGACTGACTAATTTGTATCACTTTATTAGAGAAGAATAGAAGTGAGGGGTTACAGGGTACAAAAGAAGTTATTGAATATGTCAGCACTTGAACTGCTAAGTGCTTTTTCATGACCAGTTGAAGGATGCCTAAGTAAACTATAAATATACCATTTAGTCACTTCATTATTATTGTAATTTAGTCCAAAAGACTCTATATGTCTTTAGAGCTGGAATTTTTTTTCTTTGTTTTATATCACCCAGATTAGTCCCTGATAATGATAGTAGGTGTTCAGTTTATTGTTTGTTGAATGAATGAGTGCATAAATATTACTCTAGACAACAATACAGTATTCAGAAGAGAGGGAAGAGAGTTGAAGTAACCAGTAAAGAATCAGGCAAAGTTCCATTTTCTGAATCAGGATGAATGCTGCTAGTTACTTTCTACACAACTCAGCTGGGAAGCTCTTAAATTTTTTAACTTCTAGAAAGATAGTGTCCATTTTAGAGTGATGTCACTTGAAAGAAGTAACAAAGGCAAAATTCGTCCTTTTGTGTGAATTAAAATTTAAAAAGCAGTGAAACCAGCAGCTTCTTTGAGTATATTTCCTTTCTTAATGATAATGATATTTTATTGTGCCCTTGTGCTTTAATATGATAAACCCTAAAATGCACTCCATGGGAATAATCATTAATTTCTTTGTATACATGATTGCATTTGAAATGGATTTGTAGGTTCTCTAGCGGGTTACTCCTTTTTTTATTTTTATTATTATTGAAAATAAATATGCCCTTGGCTTTTAGATTTGAGGGACAGGAGATTTATTATTGAGTATTTACATTATCATCGTCCCTGTGAATAATAACAGTCCTATGAAATCCACTTGAGTTCACATATTGGTCTTCACTATTATACTGTTAATGTCACCAGGAATTCTTCATTAATATATAGAATAATAGATGTGATCTGAAGCTGGGATGCTATTAAAACAAAACAATGAATGAAAATGTACCTCATTCTATAAAGAGATGAAAGCTGCCCATGCAAGAAGAAGGAACTTAATTTCCTTATCTCTTATACTCTACCTAATTATATATTTATTGTAAATGAATGATAATTTAGGCACTTTGTCACTTACTAGTAGTGTAATTTTAAATCTGACAATGTCAGTTAATAATGGTTAGTATTTTACATTGAGATTAAAATGTGTACATATAAATTATAATGCTTATGTGTTTTCATTTTTCTAAATATTTTCTGATATTTTATAGTACTTTACACCTTGTAAAACACTTTCATCAGTGATTTTAGTTAACAGACTCACACTGAAGGTAACATAGCTAATTTCAAGACTACTTGAATTCCTTAGTAGAAAGCACCCTTTTTATATCGACCCTGAATTTATAGTGAACCATCATTAATTTGGTATGCAAACCAACTCGACAGTGACATTATCCCTATTTTTGATTGTTGCCATTTCTAGCATTAGATAGTTTATCTGTGTTAAGAGTTGGATAACAAATTTTCAACTGCCATATCCAGTGCACAGTTACAGATCCCAGGATCTCGCCCTGCTCTTATGTCTTCTTATCCCAACTGTTTTTATACATTTGTGAAGTTGTGTGGCCTTGGGATAATGAAAATGTACATGCTGAGGTAGTTATATTCCTGGTGAAAGTGTTTTTTCACATCTCACACATTTGCTTTTGTCTTTATAGCTTCATTATGTTCACAGTACTCCTGGGGGTTCAGGTTCTGCAAACCCACCTGTGGTGAGCACAGTCTATGCCTACATTGGTACTCCACCTGCCCAACGCCAAATTGCTTCATTGGTTTGGCGCCTAGGACCCACGCATTTTCTAGAAGAAGTTTTACCTCCTTCAAATGTTACTACCATTTATGAACTCGGACCAAATTATGTTGGAAGCTTTCAGGCTGTATGTATGCCATGTAAGTAACTTATTCTTAGTTCTTGAAGTTGTATGAAACTTAACTCCTGCAGTAAAGATGCATGTGTGTGTGTATATAAGTTTCTACATGTGTTTATCTATGAAAAGGACCTTTTTCTCCTCTAAGTTTCTTCTACATGATACTATTGACCACTCACTCTTATTTAGAATGTTCTCCTCCACTGATTATACTGTACTTTCCTGTTTCTTTGTCTAAATGCCTGATCGCTAATTATCCAATTTCTCTTGTTGGCTTCGAGATGCAAATTTATACCCTCTGAGAGGCTAACATCAACCCTGTTCTCTTTCTGTAATTTTTTCTATTACTGAAGCACTTTAATGTGTAGTTACTCTTGTTCAAGGAAGAACAGATGGGTCCTATAAAGACACACACATAATCTCTAGATTAGACCACGTAGCATCATTTTCCCACATACTACAGTCCACTTATTGTTATCCTTTCTCCCAAAAGAAATTTGGAATCAAAGGAATTGATGATAAACTGCAGTTCCTTTGTAGTACCCCTTCCAAATGATGTCTTCCGTTCCCTTGTTCTGATTTCACCAAGGGTGTCAGAAGAGTTAAGACAAGTATATCATAAATGGTAATAATCCTATGACTTAGTAATTTGTCTTTCACTCATATTCTTGATTTAGGCATAGTATCTAATAAGATTTAACACTTATTGAGCACCTACTTTGTGCTAATAAATAAGTAAATAAACATGAAGAACATAGCTGTTCTGAGCCCTTCACTTGTATTTATTCATTTCAAAATCATCCCCATTTTACAGATGAGGAAATTGGGACACAGAGATATATAGGTTACACAGATTTTAAGTGATAAAGCAAGATTCACACTCAAGCCATCTAATTCCAAAACTTATGCTCTTAACTACTATGCTTTGTTGTCTAGAAGACAGTGGAGAGGCACATATGAGGGAGGGCTCTTGTTGGTGGGGGGACCTAATGCAACAAGCTCATAGATATTCTATTCATTTGCATTCCCGTTTTCCTTTGAACCTAGGGGGGAGTGTTTTATGATTTGTTAGATAATAAAATTCTTTCTCTTCATTCACCTTATGCTATATGATAAGTTTATTTGAAGAGTAAAACTTATAGTGTAAAGCTCTATGACTAAATGCTGTTTTCTATTTCTAATTAAATAAATGAAGAGCTGAAAATTAAGTTAAATAATTTTTAAATTTAGCCCCCTTATTTCAAAAGATCTTCAAGCCCACCTACTTAAAAATCAGAGTAAGAATAAAAATCTTGTATTAAGAATTACTGATAATTGTGAAAATAATTACTTTTCTTTTGAAGGTAAAGATGCAAAATCCGAAGGTGTAGTTCCATCTCCTGTATCATTAGTACCAGAGGAAAAGGTGTCATTTGGCCTCTATGCACTCTCTGTGTCTTCCCTCACAGTGGCAAGAATCCGGAAAGTGTATAATAAGTTGGATAGCAAAGCTATTGCTAAGCAGGTAAGCAGAATGATTTCCTGGTAAATTGTGGCTGATTGTCACTGGGAAGGTATTTCAGAGCCTTGTTATGGATACCATCTGAGTACGAGTGGCTAGTGAAAGTAGTGCCATTCCTCTGTTGTTTATATTTGGTTTATTTGGCTCCTAATTCAGGCCAAAACACATTTAGATATGTAACTTAATTTGGAAAACAAGAATTTTTTTCTGTTATGAGTACACGATTTATATTAATTCTTGTACTAGCAATTAAGAAGTTGAACTTTAGGGCTGGCGGTTAGCTCAATTGGTTAGAGTGCAGCCTTATAACATCAAGGTCACGAGATTCCCTTACTGGCCAGCCACCAAAAAAAACAGAAGTTGAACTTTAGAAATCTGAAGAAAACAATTGCTATTTTTAAGGCTATAACTTAACTATTTTTATGGATCACCTACTATGTGCCAGGCACTGTTTGGTTCAGGACATAGCAGCGAATAAAAAGAAAGTTCCTGCCTTTATGTTTCTTATATTCTAGTGGAAGAAACAGACTAATAACTAGAAAACTTGTCGGTGGCAACAGCAAGTTAAACTCACCTTGTCCTGCTGGCTTAGTACTTGGTACTGTTGCTTTAACAAAGTAAATGAATCAAAGGTATGTCAGAAGGTGATGAGTGCTGTGCAGAAAAATACTGAGGGAAAGGGAGAAAGAGAGGAGCTTCTAGTTTTAAATCTGAAGGTCAAAGGAGGCCTTACTGAGAAATCTTTAAGCAAAGACTTGAAAGAGATGAGGCAACAAGCCACAGGAATATAGAGAGTGGGATGTAGCTGTGGGCTTGCAACGTATATTAGGGTTCTCCCAAGAGAGAGAACCAATAGGATATGTGGAAGAGGACTTACATTAGGGGGAATTGGTTCACACAATCACAGAGGTAGAGAAGTACCATAATAGGCCTTTTATAAGCTGGAGCACCAGAGAAGCTGGTAGCGGAGGCCTCAGAACCAGAGAAGCTCCTCGTGCAGCCCAAGTCTGAAAACCCAAGAGCTTCCAGGAGGCTCCTAGTGCAGTTTCCAGAGTCCAAAAGCCAAAAAGTTTGGAGTCTGATGTCCAAGGGCAGGAGGAGAAAAAGCATCTGGCTCTGGAAGGGAGAGAGCTAAAACAGAGAGGCCCTTTTCTTCTACCTGTTTGTCCCAGCCAGGCCCCCAGCTGATTGGATGGTGCCTGCCCACGTTGAGGGTGGGTCTTTCTGTCTCAATCCGTTGACTGACACATCAGTTTCCTCTGGAAAGACCCTCACAGATTCACACAGAAACAGTGCTTCACCAGCCATCTAGGTATTCCTCAATCCAGACAAGCTGACACCTAAAATTAACCATAAAAGTCAGGTTTTATATTCTAGGAATTCAAGTACAAAGGCTCTGCCTTTTTATATGCGTGCTATGAAGGAAGGTGTGGCTCCAGTAAAATGAGAGAAGGCCTGGATAGTAAGAGAGGAAAAAGCTAATGGGGGCCAGATTGTTTAGGATTTGTGGGCAGTAGTTAAAGCATTGGCATTTACTGTGTGAAATGGGGAGCATTACAGGGTTCCATATGTTGGAGTGAGATATCATAACTTACATTTTAACCAGGATTACTATGACTACTGTTGAGAATGGATGAAGAGAAACAATCTATTTTTTGGAGACTGGCTATGGGGCAATAGATAATTCCTATGAGAGATTATGGTGGTCATAACTAGAGTGATAGCAGTGGCGGTAATAAGAAGTAATCAGATTCAAGGGATATTTTGAAGATAGACTTGACAGGTTTTAGGGATGGAATGTGGGATTGAATGTGAGTGAGAGAAAGAAAGTAGTCAAGAATAACTCCAAGGTTTTTCTCTTGAACAACCAGGAAAATGGAATCACCTTTTCTGATTTGGAGAAAGCTATGTAAGGAGTAGGTCATGTGGAATATTGAGAATTCTGTTTTGGAAGAGTTTGAGAAATGTATTAGACATCTTAGTAGAGATATCAAGGCCACTGGAAATATGAGTCTAGAGTTCAGGGGAGAGGTTTGAGTGTCCTGTGTAGAGACGGGTGGTGTTCAAAGCCATGAGACTACGTGTATTCACCAAAGCATAGATGTGGATAGAACAGAGGAAGGTTTAAGGACTAAAATCTGGGACATTCCATTAATAGGGAGTTGGGGAGATAAAGAAGAACCAGAAGGGCCGAGCCTGTGGCGCACTCGGGAGAGTGTGGCGCTGGGAGCGCAGCAGCGCTCCCGTCGCAGGTTCGGATCCTATATAGGGATGACCGGTGCACTCACAGCGCTCACTGGCTGAGCGCGGTGCGGCCGGTCTCAAAAAGGACACAAAAAAGAAGAAGAACCAGAAGGGCCGAGCCTGTGGCGCACTCGGGAGAGTGTGGCGCTGGGAGCGCAGCAGCGCTCCCGTCGCAGGTTCGGATCCTATATAGGGATGACCGGTGCACTCACAGCGCTCACTGGCTGAGCGCGGTGCGGCCGGTCTCAAAAAGGACACAAAAAAGAAGAAGAACCAGAAGAAAAGACTGAGAAGTAGCAGTCAGTGAGAAAAGGAAAAAACCGGGAGAGTCTGGTAAGATGCGTTAAGCGGGAAAGTATGATGAGCGGTGAGGACTGACTGGGGTTTTGCAAGGTGGAAGTCATCAGTGAACTTCACAAGCCGTTTTGGCTGAATATCGGAGGCTAGTCCTGAGGGAAAGGAATCAAGAGACTGGGAACAGTGAGCATGGACAACTCTTGGGCAGAGTTTTGTCTATACACACATATATATACACACACACCTTCTTTTAAGGAACATAAACTGTATATAAATTAAGTTCTACAGTAAACTATAGAATTAAAGTCCTAGGATTGTATTTGCTTTTGTCGAGCTCTTTCACTTGCCCATAATCCTGCTGACTGGGTCAATTGTCGAACTAGGGCTGGGTCTAGAGCTCACAGACCTCTCAAGACTGGGTCACAAACCCTTCATACTCCAGGCTCAGTCACCAGACCCCTCACATGCCAGGCTGGGTCACCAGACCCCTCACACCCCTAGGTCTATGAGCTAGGTAACCAGTCAAAACGTCCTTGGAGCTGTAGGTTCAAGAGCATGGTTGTGCATGGCAGACGCCCGAGGCAGGAAAAACCGCCAGCCATGTCGCGGTGCCACACATGTGCACTAACTCCACTCCCCACACACAATTTGCTTACAAAGAATGTGCCACACCACCCCCAACCATACCTAAGGTGAGGGGGCCTGATTAAGTTATTCTATTTTCCCAACAGCTTTGAAAGCAGATTCTGTGTGTGTTTGTACAAAATTTAACATTCCTTCATGTAAGCATGTTTTATCTATAAACTTGGATAATTCATGTGATGTTTACTTGGATATGGAGTAAAGTTAATATTATGTTCACTGATGAGGAATACTGTGAGATAGTGAATGATGACAGCCTTTAAACCACAGCACAGAGCTTCATTCAGAAAGACCCCAGAAGCTGTGTCTCAAGATGCCCTCACTGTCTTTATCTAACTAGGTTGGATTTAACTTACTTTCTATGAGTTTCCACTCTTTGGAAGTGTTTGTACATTTTAAAAAAATGAATGCTCCTTTTTAAAAATATTCTGATAACAGGTAGAAACAAAATATGTTACCGATTATGTATTTTGTTTGTTTTCCAAACAGAATGTTCAGACAATTCTTCTATAGTTACATTATTTTCCTTTCCTATTCTTCAGTTAGGCATTTCCTCCCATGAGAATGCCACTCCTGTGAAGTTGATACACAATTCAGCAGGACATCTTAATGGCCCTGCAAGGACAATTGGGGCTACACTGATTGGATACTTGGGTGAGTTAAATTGTTTTTATTGTTTCAAACTTCTTTATTTGCCTTCAAATTTGCCTGCGCTTTCTTCACTCAAGGGATGATGTTTAAGTTCATATTTTGTAGCACTGACCTGTGATGTTCTTCCAGTATTTAGAGATTAATGTAGACATCTCAAATTCCAGTCAACGTTAAAAATCATAATTTTTCATAAAATCCCTCTTGTCATCACTGATGAGCACTGACTACATACTTCTATGTAATTTTTAGGTAAATTTCAAACTACATTTAGGGAGAGGTGTTAAAATTCAGAACTATTGTTGATTTTCTCATGGTTTGATGTAGCAGTAGTCTTGCTCATGAGTGCTTCTGTTAATTTAGAAATGAGCTAGAGACAAGAACTCCTGAGTATAAATGCTGTGAAGCTACCTTATAAAAAATCAAAATAAAAATTTAAAGCTAGTGGACATTCTGCAGAGCGTTATTATGATGTCTGCTTAAAAAGAGTTGATTTTTTTGGTTAGATGGCATCTTGTTACATAATCCAATCCGGCCATCCAAAATTCAGAGCCAATGATTATGCCTTTTAATGTACAAATTAGTATACAGTATGATAATAGTTCCTTTTTAGATTAACAAAAAATAATAGTGTTGTGCTGGTCAGAATCCTACATGTTTATCAGTCCTTTGCAGTTTTTACTGTCCCAGTGATGTGCATGTATCTTAACTTTGTTTTTCTTTTTTTGATGTTGTTACATTGATAATACAGTTTTCTTTACGCTAAAGCACATGATAATTTTTATTCAATTTAGCAAACATTTACTGAGCACTGCTCTACGTCCTTTTCAAAAATACAGGAGCACTATGATGTAGTGGAAAGAGCAATGAATGAAGAGTTTAGTGGTAGAGGTTCTAACCTCTATTCTGTCACTGTGTGGCATTATGCCAGACATTTAAGTTGTATGAACTTCATTTTCCTTGTCTATAATCTAATAATTCTGGCTCTAATTACCTTAGAAGGTAGTTTTCAAAAGCCAGTGCCATAATATATGAAAGTATTATGAATACTACAAAGCACATAGAAATATAAAATACATATTAACTTTATATTTTAAAAACTCCATCATGATCCGTAGGCAAGTGACATTCAAATAATACATTTTAAAAAATGTTATTTTTGTGATTTTTTTTTTTAATTGACACATAGTTATTTCCAGGACTGTGTTTTCTGAAGTTATGCTGTACTGGGGTCACTGATGTACTATTACTCAGATTATTTAACTAAGAGAAGCTTTGGGTAGTGCTCATAATGGGCTTTGCTTGGCTTATGTATAGGAAATATTTCATCTGCCAGGATGGCTTCTCTGACCCCTTACCCAATTCACAGAGTTAAAGTGATTTTGCTCTCCTCAAGTTTGTTGTCCAGCAGGACCTCTTACTTACCTCAGAAGTACATTCCCAAGCCCTCTGTACTTTTGAGTCTTTACATTGCCCAAAGCTACACAGGAGAAACATTTGTGCTTGCTACAGAGCCAGCCTCTTCTCTACTCTCTCCTTTACTCCGACTCTTCCCTCAGAGTGTGTACATCAGCACTTACTGTCTTCTCCCAAATTCTACCTTTAATTTTTTTTTTTAGAATTTTCACTTTAGGTTAGAGGAATTTTTAAAATTAAAATGCTTAACTAATTAAAAACTTCTTAAGATGATTTATTTAGTTCTTGTTCACATAAGGAACTTATTTTAATTATTTTTCACTGTCTTTTAATCAGGAGTAAGAACATTTGTTCCTAAGCCTGTTGCCACTACTTTGCAGTACATTGGTGGAGCTGCAGCCATCCTGGGCCTGGTGGCGATGGCCTCTGATGTAGAAGGGTTATATGCTGCAGTCAAAGCCCTGGTTTGTGTGGTCAGGAGTAACCCACTAGCCAGCAAAGAGATGGAAAGAATCAAGGGCTACCAGGTTTGTAACCCTAAAAGCTTTGCCTTCACTTGGTACTACAAAATATTCTAATTTTCATTATTACTATTATTATTATTCATCTTTTTTCATACTCTGGAAGAATTAGATTGTCCAAGTAAACTTTTAAAGCCAGTAGTTTCTATTAAAATTAATATGTGTTAAATGAGAATATAGTTGTTTTCTTTATTTTGGTTTATCCTTTTTTCTCCTATCTCATCAAATTTTATTAAACCATCAAATTAGGCTACATTATTTCAATTTAGCTTTGATACATTTTCATGTATTTTCAGAAAAACGGCTTGCTCATCTGGATGTTGTTTTTCTCTGTGGAAATGGGAATGAAATGAAATACAGTCAGATTACTCCTGCTGGAGAGACTGCCAGATCAGTGACAGATCCAGGGCTCTCCTGGTTTCCTTGTCTGTCCCCTGTACTTTACTGCTGTCATCTACCTTCCTTACTCAGGGGATGTGAAAGCCACTACATAATAAGTGTGCTGTTGCTATTCCTGAAAATTCTTGTGGAATTAAAATATGCAGCATTCCTGTATCTACATTCTGCACCAGATTTAGGCAGAAAGTAACATGTAAGAAGGGAAAAAGTATTTAGATTAAGGTTAAATCGCTTTATCATAGATGAACTATAAACATCTTCTATAAATTTAGCCATTAGTTCATTGGTAGTGAATATATGGTTTACCGTGTTGTATAGATCTAATTACACTGTTTTGATAAGTGTTTTATTTTGCAGAACTTTCAAAGTGTTTGCAACATTGTTCATCATGAAAAATAGGAAAATCTAAATGTACTAACAGAATGAGAATGACTTATACTATAACCATTTCACAGAATATCATTCAGCCTTTTAAAATTGTAATTATGAAGACACTGTGTTGCAAAAAAATCCTTTTATAGAGAGAAAAAGAGTATAAAATTGTATGCACACGATGGCAACAACAATTTAAATATTTATATGGAAATTGAAAGGGTTTATGTAAAAGTGGATATTTTAATAATAGAATGATAGGATTACTTTGTTTTTCAGATTTTTTTCTAATGTTATGTCATCATATGAAATATGTAGAAAGCAGCTTAGAAGTCTCAGGAATTGCTCTACATAGGATTCTCTGGTGTGCATGTATATGTGTGTGTGTGTAATGCATTTGACATTCCTTAATGACTGGAATACGTTCTGAGAAATCCTTAGGTGATTTTGTCGTTGTGTGAACATGATAGGGTGTATTTACACAAACCTAGATGGTATAGCTTACACCTGAGCTACATGGTACAGTAAGTAATGCATTGTGCTACTACATTGACGACAGCTACAGCAGCACTAGGAGAAAGGAATTTTTCAGCTCTGTCATAATCTTATGGGACCACCATTGTATATACAGTCCGTTGTCGGACAAATCGTGGTTATGTGACACATAACTGTATATATACATGATGATTTATCAATAGGCATTTGGCATTGCTTTCTTTTAGTTGCTGGCAATGTTGCTTAAGAAGAAACGTTCCCTTCTTAACAGCCACATCCTCCATCTGACTTTTTCCTTGGTGGGAACTGTTGATAGTGGACATGAGACCTCCATTATTCCAAATTCAACTGCTTTCCAGGACCTTCTTTGTGATTTTGAAGTATGTATATAAACAATCGCGGGTGATATATCATGAATGAATCCATTTTTTACTCTGTATAATGATAAAATTAACCTATTTTATCTTGAAGATGTGTTTAAAGTTCTATAATTTTATGATGTTCATGTTAATATTATTAGTAAAATATGTAATGTAGCGTAATGGCAGGGTTACTTTTTACAAATATTATAAAAGGGAAGTGATGCAATGCATATGCCTAGCTAGCTAGTTTGCTGCCATCACTGAAACTATGAGAAGCAAATATGTTTTCATCAAACAATTCTGATAGAAACTTTTCCTCAATAAATAGGAATCTAGACCTGTAATTTTGGTTAATAGAACCTACCGAGTAAAATATCATTTATTTTGCTGAAATAACAAGATTTTTACTTTTACTGCCTTATTACCCATAGCAGCTCCCACCCTGCCCTGTTAAGGCACCAATTAGTCACTCATATCCTTTCTCCATTTAACTTGTTCACAGCATTTTGCATATTTGTTACTATAAACCCAAATTATATAATATATGTCATATCCCTGTAAAACTGTAAGATCTATAGCTTTATGAGTACAGAGATCTCATGTCTGTCTTCTTTGTCTTTGTGTCTCTACCATTGACAATGGTGCCTAGCACTTAATGTTTGCTAACAGATGTTTAGACCCTAACTCTTCTTCTTCCTAACTGTTGTAAGCTCTATTTTGTCAACTATTAAATCCCTAACAAACAGACTGTGCCCCAAGTGCTTTATGGAAACTATATTTTCAAAAGCTTATTATCAGCCTCCTTCTAAATAAATATCCATAGCCTGTACTCAGTTCTCAGTATCCACAGCTGTCAGTATCATTTGATATAGTCTGTCTTCCTTTTCTTTGCAAGTCCTACTTCCTTTGCTAACTTTCAGGCATCCCTATCCTAGTTCTTATGTCTTTCTCACCACTTTCTCTTATTTCTTTCCAGCTATGAAGTTTTCATTATTTTATATAAAGTTGTCTATCTTCATGTCTTTATACTTTCCTGTATTTGTTGTTTTCTTTTCCTTTAGACTCTCACTTAGTCCCATAGCTTCATCTCTATCGAGCTGACTCTCAAACCTAAATCTGTAACCTTGACATTTGAATTCCAGACTTACTTCTAACTTCTTGCTCAACATTTCCATTTTTATGTCTTAGCAACACCTAAACTGAACTTAACATCCCTCCCCAAATTAGTTCTTCCTTCTAATTTCTCTGTTTCTGTTAATAGCACCACCATTCCCCCAGTCACCAAGGCTTATTATCGAAAAAATAGCTTCCTTCTTCCTCCCTGTGTATAAACAGTTCATATTAAGTCATGTAGATTCTACTTTCACATTTCATGTAGTCTGACTTTGCTGTTTCTACTGCTACATCCCAATTCAAGCCCTAATCAATTCTCCTCTTACCTACTAGGATAACTATCACTTCTTTCCCCCTTTCCCCAGACTATCTTACATACTTTTGTGACTGCATCCTTTCTGAGGTATAATCATATCATCTGTGTAAGAACTTCCAGTGATTCCCCCCTTTCCTAAACAATAAAGTGCACATTTTTCAGCCTGATATTCAAAGTTCCAATACCCAAACTTCTCATTCTTTTAGAAAGCACTTATTGAGTATGTTTGAGCCAAGCACTATATTAGATGCTAAGGATGTGAAAATAAAAGATAGGATCCATGCTTCAAGCATTTAGCCCATTAGAAGAAAAAGACAAAGAAATAGGCAGTTAAAAACTTGTGAAAGCACAGAGATAGAGGTTGCAGAAAAGATTATGGGAGTAATAAGGAGACCTGCCTAACCCAGCATAACCTTGTTTTTATCTGGTAGCTGGTAGCTGATACATTTAAGTCATAGATTATCTTTAGTTTCAGATTCCTGATTAAAATCTAATGTGCAAATGTCAGAAATTTAGTTGCTTGACAAATCGTGGCTTCATTTTATAGTACCTTGCTCACTTGGCTTCATATTGCATCTCTAATCACCCTGAACCACAAGTAGTCTATAAATACCTAATTTACCCCATTTTTAGAATAGCCTTTTGACAAATATAAGTAAAATAATTGTATAAGCATACAAACTTTTTATTTAGTGATTGTTCTAGAGTTTATAATATGCATCTATAACAATTCAGTTGGTCTTTGAATAATATTATACCACTTTACCTATAATGTAAAAATCTTGGAATGGATACTTCCATTTCTTCCACTCCTCCTCTGTGCTATTGTTGTCATCCATTTACTTCTATGTGTTTTTAAGCCCTACAATAGTTTGTATTATTTTTGCTTTAAATAACCAATTGTTTTTTAAAGACTAAAATTCTTTTTTTATATTCGCCCACATACATGGTATTTACAGCATTCTTTATTCCTTGTGTGAATCAAATTTCCATTTTGTATAATTCTGCTTGAAGAAAATTTTTAGCATTTCTTGTAGTGCAGGTCTGCTGGTGATGAATTCTGCCATCTGAAAAAGTCTTCTAATTTTCTTTCTTTTTGAAGGATATTTTTGCATGGAATAGAACTCTAGGTGGTGTTTTGTATTCTTTTTAAACTTTAAAGATTTCAGTCACTCTGTTTTCCTCTTTATGTTTCTTTTGCTTGGGGCTCGTTGGTCTGTGAGTTTGTCATTTTCATCAAACTTGAAATTTTTTAGCCATAAATTTCTTCAACTATTTTTCCTACACCCCTTTCCTCCCTTTTCTGGACACCATTTACACATAGTTTAGATTGCTTGATATTGTCTCAGTAAACCACTATTGCATTCTCTGATCATTTCTTTTCAGTATTTTTTCTTATGCTTCATTTTGAATAGTTTCTATTGTTATGTCTTCAGGTTTACGAAATTGTTTTTCTGCAGTGTCTAATCTGCTATTATTTCCAACCAGTATATTTTTCATTTTAGATATTTTATTTTTCATCTCTGTAAGTTTATTTTATGATTTTGGTTGTCTTCCATTTTTCTCCTCATCATGTTCATGTTTTTGTTATATTCTTTACAATATGGAGCATATTTATAGTAGCTTTTTAAAAAAGTAATAGTTCCATCTATCTCTGTCATTTTTTGGCCTATATTATAGTGATTGATTTTTCTCCTATATACAAGCAGTTTTATAGGACTTTACAAAATAAAAATTAATAAGGTGGTTATATTCAATTAATTATATAAGTAAAATAAGTTCCATGTGTTGTATTTGTGTTTGTTGGGTTGGCATTTGGGGTATTTTTTACCCTTACATATACAATTCTACTTTTATTACAGGTCTGGCTCCATGCACCATATGAACTTCACCTTTCCTTATTTGAACACTTTATTGAACTGCTTACAGAGTCCAGGTATTAGTTAATACCCATGTAGATAATTAGTTGTTCAGTTATAGAAAAGGTGATAGTACAGTATGTAAAATCTTCTTTCTCTTTTAGTGAAGCTTCAAAAAATGCCAAATTAATGAGAGAATTCCAGTTAATCCCAAAGCTGCTGCTTACTCTTCGAGATATGTCTTTATCCCAGCCTACCATTGCTGCTATTAGTAATGTGCTGAGCTTCTTACTGCAAGGTTTTCCCAACAGCAACGATCTGCTCAGGTAGTGAAACCTTCTGTATTTGCCTTTTTATTAACTAAAAATGCCAGTGAGGTTAAGATGAGTAAGATGAATGTGACCAGCTCCTATGCCTCTGTAATACCTGTAATGTTAATTCTATTCAAGATATCTGTAAGGCATGGAAAACATGCATGTCTCAATATCTTGCCTTTATGGAGCAAAGTCAATTGTTGACACTGTTGAATAATAGAGTATTGGTAACAAAAGATGTGGGAATTAGCCCAATGAGATTGATAGACCTGGACATAAAAGTGTTCAGTATAGGAATTCTCCATCCCCAGACCTCTTCCTCAAGCCCTGTTAATTGTCAAGTGTATGTGCTCATGCACACACACACATGCATACACACACACACAAAAACCCATAGTGGACATGCCACCTCTTTTCTGTTTGGTTTCCATCACTCAAACCAATGATCATATTTCGTTGTTGCATACTCATACTTTTTATATGATGTGAGTATTATTTTGCCGCTAATGGGAAGTATATTTTAAGGCATCTTTATGTGGAGTGTCTGTAGAAATGTTCTAATGCTCACATGAAAATCCCCATCTTAACTGAAAATGGAAGGAAAACAAGCTACAGTTGTCTCCCCTCATCTGCAGTTTTCCTTCCATAGTCTCAGTTACTTGAGGTCATCCATGTCCAAAAATATTAAATGAAAAATTCCAGAAATAAACAATTCAAAAGTTTTAAATTCTTGGCCATTCTGAATAGCATGATGAAATCGAGCATTGTCCCATTCAGTCTGCCCGGGTGTGAATCATCCTTCTTTCTAGCATTTCCACATTGTATACACTCCCCACATTACTTAGTAACCATATCGGTTATCAGATTGACTGTAGCCATATTGCAGAGATCGTGTTCAAAATTACCATTATTTTACTTCAAAATGGCCCCAAAGCAAAAGAGTAATGATGCTGGCAATTCAGATGGGCCAAAGAGAACCCAGATGCCCTAAAGTCCTTCTCAAAAGTGAAAAGGTGAAAGTTCTTGACTTATAAGGAAAGAAAAAAATCATATACTGAGGTTGCTAAGATCTATGCTAAGAACAAATCTTCCATCCATGAAATTATGAAGAAGGAAAAAAATTTATACTACTTTTCCTACTGCATCTCAAAACTGCAAAAGTTACAGCTACAGTGTGTGGTAAATGCTTAGTTAAGATGGAAAAAGCACTAAAGTTGTGGGTAGAAGACATGAACAAAAATGTTCATGCCAGTTGACAGCAATTGGTTTTGGTACTATCCACTAGGAGGTTTGGAACATATCTCTCGCAAATAAGGGGAGACTGTTGTACCTAATCAAAGTATTCTGCAAGTAGAGAATTGCTTAAACTGGGCCGGCCCGGTGGCGCACTGCTACAGTGCACCACTTGGGAGCGCGGTGGCCCTCCCGCCGAGGGTTCGGGTCCCACATACAGACCGGTTCCCGCTCACTGGCTGAGCGAGGTGTGGGAGCAACACCGAGGGTTGCGATCCTGTTGCCGGTCCCGGTCCGGTACGGGCGCGACACTGAGGGTTGCGATCCGTTGCCGGACACGAAAAAAGACAAAAAGGGAAAAAAAAAAAAAAAGAATTGCTTAAACTGGAACTGATCACAATTTTTCATATCATCTTCTAGGTAGCTCAGGTGAAATCATACCCACATATTAGATTATTCTCAGTAAACTAATCTGTAAGCATATAGTCTGTAAATCACTCACTTTTATATTCATTCACGTTAAAAACATTTTTTTAACTTGGTGGCATTGAAAACCGGAGCTTAGAATTATTTTAGAAAACTATAACTATTGTTGTAAACAATGCTTATTTAGAACTTATGCTGGCATTGTAGTTATCACTTTGCTGAAATTATCACTACAACCTATCAAAATTTTAAATTTTTACCTGCTTTATAAATGAAAAAACAAAGGCCCAGAAAAATTAAGCTATTTGCCCCAGGTCACGTGTTTAAAAAGGATTTTTACCTTATCTATGTTCCAAAACCTGAGTTCTTAACCACTAGTGTACAGTGAGTTTATACAGATAATGTTATGACTTTTTAATTTGGATCATGCTGTTTGGTTTTTGAAACCATTTGAGTTAGTGGATCAAAGAAGTCATATTTCTGAAGAACTATATTTTTTTGATATTTAAAAAATATTATTGTATAGAATGTTATTGAGGATGGTCCAAGAGAAAGCAAACCAAATATAATCACCTAAAGGTTTGAAAAAAATCAGTTATAAGAAATGCTATTTTTTTTGTTTTTTTATTTTGTTTCCGTGTTTGTTGTTTGTTTGGGGAGCAGAAAAATAGAATCTGTAACCTTTTTTCCCCTTTATTTAAAGGTTTGGCCAGTTTATTTCTTCTACTTTGCCAACATTTGCAGTTTGTGAGAAATTTGTAGTTATGGAAATAAATAATGAAGAGAAGGTTGACACTGGTGAGTTGGTTCTTGAGGTTGGAAAAGACAGTAGTCAACTAATTACTGTGCCCTCTGTTCTTCTGGCTCAAGTTAGACCTGAATTATGTGACCATATTATATAACTTTTCTCTTTACATTACTTTTTTTGGTCTTTCACAGATGTATTTGTCTTACATCAAGCCTATACAATATGAAGAAGTATAGTGTTGCCTACAAAATTTTATAGGGTGTGAATTTTACTTTAAAAATAAAATCTTTTCTATTTTTAGAGTATTCTTAGCAATGTTCTTTTAAATAGCAAACTCTTCTAGTGTAATTTGAACATTTTTTATTTGATTTTTAAAATACATCTCTTCAGAAATATGATACTTGCTAAAGTGAATTATATCTATATTACTAATATTTTCATTTCCCTGCTAAATAGTTAGTGGTCTCTGGGGGAAAGAACATTTTAACAGAATCATCTTATGTAAGTATAAAATAAAAATAATTTCATAAGTTGTGAGTTTCTAGGTACATGACAGGCACTTTTTTTTTAACTTCCTTATTTAGTGCATTTTTGTCTCCTCTGTTCCCATATATTTTTCCTGTTGAATATTCTAAGACAGGAGAGTTGCTTGGAAAGCATTGAAAAGACCTTTTAGATCCCTAAAATTAAATTCCCAGAATCTTATATTTATTCAGCATTATTTACATTATTACCCCACTACATTATTCCAAAATCATATCACATAAATGATTTCCTTTAAACCCTTCTAACTCTATTCACCGAGGGTGGGAAGAAACACCATAATAATAAGTATCACTGCCTCGCAAGGAAGTCCTCCTTTGTGTTGGCTCTCCCATGCTGAGAACAGCCTCTCCTGTGCTACCTGAGTAAGAAAAGTGTGAAATCACCATTTTCAAAGGAGAGACTGAGAGATTTGAGAAACAGACTGATGTAAGAGACCAAGTGACTTGCCGTAGATCACAGAGTGTGTTGGTGACAGATTCAGGACCAGATATAAGGCCCCTGACCAATTACCTATCTCCAACTCATTTGGAACAATGTTGATAGTTCTTTGGTGAAGCAAATTAGCAATGAATGAGAAGAATAAAGATCAAATCAATGGAGTACATTTATTGAACACTTATTAAGTGCTCTCTACAATCTTATGACAACTGTATGAAGTACATTTCCTCCTAATTTTATAAGAAGAAACTATGGCTAGAAAGAGCAACTAAAAAAAACTTACCTACCCAAGAACATACCACTGACTGCATTTGAACCCAGGGTAGTCCAAACCAACATTCTCAGCTTTTAACTATTACATTATTCTACCATATGCAAAGATTATTTCTAAATTCTGAATTAATTTAAGGCAAGTAAATATGAATAAGAAAGTGAAAAGACTTTAAAGATCTTTGGAAATATATTATGCATTTATTTCAAGTATAAAAAAGATGTGGGAAAAATATTTCTCTAGTCTCCATATTTCTTTGCTGTCCATTGAATTCAATAACAATGGTAGTGTTATAAAATTTTCTTTGACATAGAGCGCTGTAGTAGGGATATATAAATAAGTACATTTTTCTGTTGATCCTGCTAAATTGATTAGACCGTTATTGTCATCACCATTTAATGGCCATTTGAAATAATAGAGAAAGTGAAAAGCACTTTGCTAGTCTTGTTAGTGTATGACATTTATTATTTATTTGCTAAAGCCTGAAGACTGTATTAAGTGTAATATATTCCAAAAAATTAAAACCTCAGATTTTTCTTTCAAGTAGTATACACAATATTCAAGTTATACTCCCACCAAAATATGGCTTGAGTAATGGTGAACAGTTATAAGCTAATCCATGCAAAATAATACTAAATAGCATAAAAGGGTGATGCAGTATAAAATAAAGCATCAGTTGAGTGGGAATAAGTTAACCTGAAAATTCCTTCTAGTGTTCCTTGCTTTATACTGTATTTGAAAATTAGGGGAGGCATAACCGACAGTGAGAAAAGTAAACATAGAAATTAAGAAGAATTTTTAATTTTTGTGTAGACTGTCACCTTATCACAGAAAAATTAGAAGGAAGTAGTACTTACAGCAATTTACATTGTGTGGTATGCTTATAATAAGGTCTTGCAAATGACCTGTCTATGTTCTTAGAGGAGGAGGGGATCTTGAGTTCCCCTTGGTGAACTGGTAGCATACTGCATTATAATTAAAGCATTAAGTTAGCATTTTAAAAGATAGTGTAAAGGCAATAATAGTCCATTGCCCAAACGAGTAAAAGAATATAACCATAGTAAAATTTAGCCCGAGCCTCAGTTCTAGAATAAAGGAAAGTGTACGGATTGTGACTCATTAAACCATAGCTCTTCCATAGTAGAACTGGACCTAGACTTCTGGGCAACTGATGCCCAGTCCTGTGTGCTTCCAGTACTGCCCACTGAGAACTCTGAGCTCTGTCTTCCTTCCTTTCTTTTCAATTTTCACTTATGTATTTGTGTGCCTTGACCTCTCTTCTATGCTATTTAATTCTAACTTTCCATTATGTATTATATGTATTGAATAAGTTTATGCTTCCTATTTTCAATTTTTAAATCTGGTAAATTTGACTGCATCCTTCAAAAAGAAATTAGAAATTAATGATTTGAGAGGTTGAGGTTCTGAGGTGGTTATTATGTTTATTGATATGTTCCTCATTTAATGGCTTTCTGCCCTGTTAGGTAGGGGAGGGGAATATCAATGTGAAAAAAAGGGCTCACAGTCTTTATTATCACTAGCTTAGAAAATTTCAAATGTTAAAGAACAAGCTTCAGGGTTCTAAAGATAAAGGATTTAACTGACCCTTTTTTGGTCCACTTCTGTGGAAAACACTCTTAGAGAAAATGTTTCCTAAAAGATATATTTTTCAGTGAGATTTCAAAGAACTGGTTTGTATGTTTTATCCTAGTTTACTTGCTAGGGGGATTTATTGTATTTGTTTTCATTTTAGGAAATGAAGAAGAGTTTGGAGGTCTTGTATCTGCTAATCTTATACTTTTGAGGAACAGACTTCTAGATATCTTGCTGAAACTAGTTTATACATCTAAAGAAAAGACAAGCATTAGTTTACAGTAAGTAAAACCTTTTTAGAATTATGATACCAGTTGCTGTTACTAGTTAATTCATGTTAGGCAAAAGAAGGAATTGCCACTGACTTTAAATTGATTTTTCTAAACCCTAAAATTTATAGTACCTCCAGAACAAAACCTAGTCTTATTTTTTTTTAATTTGAAATTCTAATTCCTGAAATTAATTTTGTCTTTTTTAAAATCTATCTGTCTTTGAATAGAGCTTGTGAAGAACTGGTCAAGACACTGGGGTTTGATTGGATTATGATGTTCATGGAAGAACACTTGCATTCCACCACAGTTACGGCAGCCATGAGGATTCTTGTTGTCCTACTGAGTAATCAGTCTATTCTTATCAAGTTTAAAGAAGGACTTAGTGGTGGAGGATGGCTTGAACAGACAGATTCTGTCTTAACTAATAAGATCGGAACTGTATTAGGTATGGGACTTTAATAGTTAGCCGCTTTAAAATAAGCTATTCTGTTTTTTTAAATCTTATGTAAATTTATATTCTTCGTTTTATCTGATAACCATTGAGTCATGAATTTTAATTAATGATAGAATGAAAAGTTTAGAAGTTTTCAAATGTGGGTTTTTTTAATTGCAAATCAAACTGTAGTCAGAGATGGGATATGAAGATTTTAAATCTTAGAAAATTCTTTATGATCTTTTGTAGTATAGGCCCCTTTCTGATCTATAAGTAAATAATTAGCAAATTATCAGTAGAACTGAATAATAATAATAATAATCAATATCTATTTGACTGCTTACTCGGTACCATTTTCTAAACATTTGCCATGTAATAACTTATTTCGTTTTCACAGTAACTCTATGAGTTGTAAATAACATCATACCTGTTTTACAGATTACAAAGCCAAGGCATAGGGGTGAAGTCACTTGTCACATAGCTAGGAAGTCTCAAAATTGGGATCCGGGCCTCTTAGATCCAAAGCCCATGATTTTTGCAGTTGTGCTTTATTGCCACTCAAGGATTGAAACTCAGTCAAAGTTTCAGCCAAAGCTCCTTATTCTCTGCTCACTTATACCATAGCTATTTTCAAAATATAACCAAGCGCTTACATAATATTAGAAAATTTCAGTTTCCTGTGTTAGATTTATTTGAACTTATATGTGTCTGTTCATAGTATTGATAATAATATTATATATTTGAAGATAATGTTGTAATTGAAAAGTATAGTAATACAGTTCTTAAATTACTTTAAAAATACATTTGTTACTGTAACATTACATTTTAAAGTCATGTATAATTATGGTACATCTGACCTTAAGGTGCTGTATCAAGAATATCTATTTACCCTTGTCAGGTGGGCAGATTAGAGATCAGAGTTTAATATGTAATTTATTTATAAAAAAAATAAAAATATCAATATCTAGGTGCTGCTTGTACTACCTCTTCAAATATCAAAACAAGTGATAGGAAAACAGAGCTTTCAAAATAGTTTATTGTTATTATTTCACATGTAGAAATTATCAGAAGAAACTTTGTATGTGATAAAGAAAGAAACGATACCCTTTCCATTTCACTGTGAAATGATTTTTCAAGAAAATTGTCTGCTTTAAAATACACATTTTAAATTATCATTATCAATACTTTTGTACTCTGAAAAATAGACCACTATTTTTTGCATAGACTCTGGGGAAGAATGTAACCTACAAATGTGATTGGTATAAACAGTTTTGTAGAAGGAAATTTAATTTATTGGCCTTAATAATAGCTGCTAGAAAATAACCAATGAAACGTACAACTGAATGTGAGTTCTGTTGAATATGTGAGTTTCAAATGCTAAATGACAACACTGCTGCTTTTGAAGGCCAAAAGCGGCAGTAGTAATAATACCTATAGTACATTGTGGTTTGCAAAATTCTTTCACATATATTATCTCATTTGGCCTTCATGATTCTTCATGATTTTATGGTGTATAAATTATATTTTATAGGAAGCAAATTAAAACTAACAAATATAAATTAAGGGTTAATTTCTCTAATTAGGAAATTAAGACTGTTAACTACATAAGGTTCCTGGGCCAGGCAGTAATAGTGTCTAAGAATCTGTCTTCTCATTGTTAGTCCTGTGCTTTCTCTTTCCTACCTCACTTGAGTAATATTAGAAAGAGGTGCTTTTACCATATCTGACCTACCTGACTTCATGCATTTGAATTTTTGTCCTGCATTTATACCTGCTTGCGTATTGCATATGCTGCTCTTATTCCAAAAAAATATCTAGGTATTTAAAATTTAATTTAAATTTGATGACATTTATTTTTCCCTGAATGTCTATCTGACACAGACATACGCTGTGTGTATACAGTTATATATGAGTATATCATCTTATTTGATTCTATTTCTCCTTGATCTGATGATCAACATAATGTTTGACTTTTTTATGCATAGTTTTTGTCAGATTTTTGTATATAAAAATACCTTCCATGTAGGTGTAGCTTGAATATAAATTAATGCTTAATTGCTAATAGTATATTAAATATTCCTTAAGGTTAATTATAGAGGAAAAATAGTGTGAAACTTCAGAAAGGAAAATGAGAATGCTAATTTTTTTTTTCAGGACCTGCAGTTTAATGAAAATTTGTTTTACTAATTCATGTATAAAATACCATTTTGTGTCTTTTCCTTCAAGTCGACTTTTTTTATTGTCATAATTTCATTTAGGTTTTATTATAAGCAAAACTCAACCCAATGTCCTAATTCAGCCAGTCTTTCAGAAAAGTGGCAATGTCATTAACAAGGGCAAGGGAGACAGCATAGTTTTACAGGCTCTGAAAAAAAGAGACATCGGGCCCCAAATCCTAGTGCCACCACTCGTTAACTTTGTGACTTTGAACAAATCATGTATTTTCTGTTATAAAAATGATAATAGCAATTCCTAGTTTACATGTTCATTGTGATTGAGAAATTATATGAATGAGCTTGGCAAACTGCTGTATAACTTCTTGTTAATTAGAAGAGTATACTTATAGAAGATTAATTCACGTCACACTGAGCAATTGATTAGGATAAAGACATTTAAAATTTATGTCTAGGATAAAAGTAACTTAGACAAATTTTTCTTTTATTATGTTAAAGAGTAGTAGCAAGTATGTGTTTACTTCATCCTAGAAAAAAGGTTGAAAAAAAAATGAATATTCATTTGAAATATAAATTGCTTTAGAGTAAAAATTAATCCTTCATCTATTCGTTGCTATTCACAAAAACTTTCCATTGAAAATTTGGCCAACATTCACTTTGTGCTGAGCACTGTATTAGGTTTGGGGTGGCAAAGAACCAAATATTTGGGTTGTATCCTGCAATTGGCTATATAACAGAGGAAACAGGATTGGTCAAAACACTAATGCTGTAAGCCATATTTATAAGCAGTGACCATCTCCTGAAAAAGGTGTGTTTTTAGAGAAGAGTATATGTTCGGATCAGCCTGTAGATAGTTACAGTCACCGTGGGCTTGGATTTGGCCACTGCCTGGCACCTTTCCAAAAGATTACAGATGATGTTGTAAGGACAAATTTAGTCTTGTCTCTAAATTTGTAGATAATTTAAGGTTAGCTAGTTTATTGTGATTTTCAGGACAAATGAACTATATTAACTATATTATAACAAGTATATTACATTTTTGTAGCATCCCAAATTTTGCCTATATTTTGAATTTTACTTTCTTATATTTCGGGAAATACAAACAGGAATGGCAGAGCTCTTCTGTTAGTGAGTAGAACTTATATCATCTTTTTTTTTTTTTTTGTCTTTTTGTCTTTTTCCGTGTCCGGCAACGGATCGCAACCCTCAGTGTTGCCCCTGTACCGGACCGGGGACCGGCAACGCGATCGCAACCCTCGGTGCTGCTCCCGCGCCTCGCTCAGCCAGTGAGCGGGAACCGGTCTGTATGTGGGATCCGAACCCTCGGGCGGGAGCGCCGCCGCGCTTCCCAATCGGCGCACTATCCAGTGCGCCACCGGGCCGGCCCCATATCATCTTAATAATCATTTTCAAACTCTTGTATCTGATTGTCTCGGCAATGCTACAAAATCTGTGTCCTAATAGATAGGCTTGCTAAAGTCAAACAGATGGTAAGGTAAAACCTTTGACTGAAAAATTAATTCAACAATAGAGTACTTAATTGCCTGTATTAATATTGAATGTTCTGGATAGAAATGGTACACATACTGAATTACTCCCTTTTTTGTTAATGCAGCATTGTTATCAGTTGTTTATTTTGTGCTTACTGTTATATTTCCTCTTCTCGTAGGGTTCAATGTGGGCAGGAGTGCCGGTGGGAGATCAACAGTCAGGGAGATTAACCGGGATGCTTGCCATTTTCCTGGTTTTCCAGTTCTTCAGTCATTCCTTCCTAAGCACACTAATGTCCCTGCCCTCTATTTTCTCCTCATGGCATTGTTTCTGCAGCAGCCAGTTAGTGAGCTGCCTGAGAACCTGCAGGTCAGTGTGCCTGTCATCAGCAGCCGATGTAAGCAGGGTTGCCAGGTAGGAATTATCTAGTAAGGTGTAAGTGTAATTATGTATACCAAAAATCAACCGAGGGCAATCACTTAATCACAGTCAAATCAACTATCACTTCTATCACTCTTCTCTCACTTAAGGTTTGATTTGGGATAGAAAAATCTGAAAATACAATAGAAAATTTTACCAAAAAGAAGTCTTTTTGTCCCTGTTTGGCCTTTTTCTTTATATGATTATATATTCTTAAAGGCTTTAGATGATATTTTAATGGTGATGTAAAGAATTCTTTTGAGTTATGTGGTTTTATCTAGAAATACAATTTCATTTCCATAGACTTAAAAATGAAAGGAGTGGTTTGTATACCATAAATTAATCGGGCGAGTGTGAAAGGATTCTCAGTTCAGGTTCTGATTAGAAGAGTATTTTAACTTCTTAATGATAGATAACATCCACATTAGGAAAACAGTAAGGCTTTACTTCTAATTGAAGACTATTAGGGATGTCTATATATAGCTCATGTTTTGGCACTACAAAGACTTAGGAATTTAGCTTTTAAACTCAACTATGCTACCATCCTAATGCCAAAGTGCTATTTGAATCAGTTTGAGTAGTTGACAAAACCTTTTGAATAAAAACACTGAGCCTGTGCCCTTACCTTAAATCAAGATACAGATTTATACGTAGCAGAATTTGATTGACTGTGATTTTTCAAAAGACACATGACACCATAGTCATAAAGTATTATATAAAACTGCTATGAATAAATCTCCTCAAATTGATTTTTATTTTGGCACATCTTATCTGTTAGTAATCTAAAATTGAATTAGAACATTGCTGAGAATGAGAAAGAAGTGAGTTCAGCATCCTTTTTAAAAAAGATACTTAAAATCATCCATTCTATAATTTCACCTCTTGGCTAATTAACAGTATTTTATTTTTGTTTTCTTTAGGAAAATGTAGAAAGCAATGTTTTCACATACGTACCTAAGACAGGATGCAGGATGATACATAGTATTTAATTTTTCTTTATAACTATAAAAATGAGTTTTAAAATTTAAGATGGATGGATACTAAGTTTCTGTCTCTTTATCGTTCACTTTTTTAAAACATTAATTTTAAAGAGATTTTAGAATATTAAAATTTACAAGGGTCTCTACTGAAAAAAATTAATAGTGGCTAATCTTTAATCACTTTCACCTCTGCAGTTTGATTTGGATTCCATTTGGACATTTATCTTTGGAGTTCCTGCCTCCAGTGGCACTGTGGTCTCTTCTATTCATAATGTGTGTACAGAAGCTGCTTTTTTATTATTGGGAATGCTCCGCAGCATGCTGAATTCAGTAAGTTTACTGAGATACTGAGAACTATTGATAGTTCCTCCTACCTATGGTATTTCTTTTTAATAGAGGAATCCTTTGGTAAAATTGCTATTTATTTACTATATAATATCTGGAACCTCAGTCTCTCTATTTTGTTATCTCTAAGAATGGACTGTGCAGTTGCTAAGACCACAGACTTGGGAGCTCTGCCTGGGTTCAGATCCCACCTCTGGTACTTCAGAGATAATAAACCTTTACGTGCCTCAGTTTCTTCATGTTTAAAATGCTGGGGATCATAGAATTTATCTTTTAGGGTTGTTGTGAGGATTTAATGATTTAGTAGACACATAAAGCACTCACAAGAGTACCTGGTATATAGTAAGTGCTTCATAAGTATTAACTGATATTTTTAATGTAGTAAAATGTATATTACATTGTATACATGTATGTAATAAATGTATATTATGGTATATGTTATTTCAATAATATGTTATTTGAATTTTCAAAATCACTTTCATTTAGAGGATATAAGTGTTAACATTGGAAGTTCTATTTATTTTTGTTTTTTTTTCTATTCTGATTATTTCTAACTTAGAGATAAAGAATTGAAAAAGTGAATGACAAAATGTGTGTTCCTGTCTCTTATTGGAATACTGTGAATAATGACTTAATTTGTTTATACAATTTTAATATTGCATTATGAGGAAATATTAACTTAGACTTCTTGAATTATATGTACTTGACAAACCTAATTTTAGTCAAAACTATTGTTATGCCACCAATGAACAGAACATTACTATTAAATGTATTAATTTAGAATGTTTTAGTATTCTTGTTGGGTGCCTATTCATAAACAAATATAAAAATCTAAATTAAAAAAAGCTACCCTTTGGGCAGGTATCAAAAGATGTACACTTCAAATATAGGGGGTTTTTTGTTATTTTTTTTATCATCATCATTGTTATTGTTGTATTACGTAATGCTTAAGAATATTGTTCCTGCCACTGTACATATGACAGTGTAAGGCTCGGAAAGGTGAAGTAACTTCCCCATCTTTTATCTTAACTCCTAACTCTCTGGCATGATGCACAATGGGGCAGCATTGATGGTTATACAGCCACTATTGGTACTAGCAATACTCATGTTAATAATGATGCATAATCAGAACCACTGGCTCCAGTTAGCTGAGCTGGGAGTACTCCAGTGAATAGACAAACATACTGTCAGTTTCTAGGGAAATTTTTTTTTGTTTGAACTAATTTCTAAATTTGTTTACATGTATGTACACAGTGTGTTTGCTCAGGTGTATGGTTTTTAGAGTACTGAACCATCAAATATACCCAGTCTTAAAAGAGTAGTGAATAATGGATTTTTAAAGTAATTTTTAGCAGTGTTGGTTTCTCTAACATGCTGTTTCTTCTCCTGCCCCTGTGACAGCCTTGGCAATCAGAAGAAGAGGGATCTTGGCTCCGAGAATATCCTGTGACCCTGATGCAGTTCTTTCGATACTTATATCACAATGTTCCTGATCTTGCCTCCATGTGGATGAGCCCTGATTTCCTGTGTGCATTAGCAGCAACGGTCTTCCCTTTCAATATTCGCCCTTACTCAGAGATGGTAGGAAAGGGGGAGGAAAATGTCAAAACTGGAATTAGTCTGTTGCAATGGTTAGCAAATATTTTGCTAATCTTTTAAGCTTCTGACCAGGTTACAGTTTCATGACTTTATTTACCACCTCTTACGTCATCATCTGCTGTCCCTAGCTCCCCACACTTTCCTTCTGCTTTTCTGTAAAATAGCAGTAAACCCTGCTTCCTTTTTTCACTTGCCATATTCCTGTAAGTCCCTTGTTAGTAATTTCCCTCTCTAAGTAGTTGCTGATCCATTTCTTATTTTATATGATGATAGCTATCTGGATATAAGTTCTTTTCAGGTAACAGAACTCTGGTGAGACTAAATTTATTTCTGTTTTATTTCAGAAATTAGGCATTTGCTGGACTTAACATTTACAAATGAATTATAAGATTGATTGTCTTTATGAAAAATAAAGTATATGTTGGTCCTTTCTTCTGCTCAACTTTTCTTGTTTCATTCAACTTCTATTTTTCGTATTTTGTACTAATTTAATAGAAAATTTTAGACTATCATCATATATGGTATAGATATTTCTTTTGTTCTTTAAAACAGGCTCAAAAGACAGTTATTCTTCCACAGTACTTCAGAATTTCATGATGATGTTTTCTCTTATTTCCACCACGTACTCTAGGGCCTGAGGAAAATTATCTTTTTTATACTGATTTTTCTCCATGTATAAAGGTGAAATACTCATTCTAAAATTGGGGGGATTTTAGGAAAAGACAAATATAACAGAACCTTAACACCCTGGCTTGTTTATAATTTTAGAATCTTCATTTTTGCTGAAACCCTCAGTAGCATCTCAATATCTTTTCCTTGTCAGCATGCGTCTTCCTTACGAGGCTCAAAATTGGGACTAATTTTGTTGTTGTTTTGTGTATTTATTTGGGACTTCTTAACTTGCAAAAAATGGACCCTCTCATAGGTGCTGCCATTATGCCAGATTTTTATCTGAAATTCTGTGACATTTGACTTCTCAATAGGTAGATATAAAATATGCAGATTAGTCATCCTCATTTTATTATTTTATTTATTTGAAGTGCTGTTATTCACAGTAGACACATAATATACTTCAACATAAAGCAGATATATTATCAGTGGTCAGTGAGAAAAAGCATATGTTGAGTAACCATGACATATGGTGCCAGATTGAAAGCAAGAGTGGAATAATGTGCTGAATAGCTTAATAGAAGGTAAGAACTGAAGGAAAATACTGTCGCTGCTACAATTTTATCTTTAGGAAGCACAGAAGTAAAAATGTAAAATAAAATTAACGTGATTAGCATATCTTTCCACTTGCTTCTACTAGGTGACTGATCTTGATGATGAAGTTGGATCTCCAGCAGAAGAATTTAAAGCCTTTGCAGCAGACACAGGGATGAACAGGAGCCAATCAGAGTACTGCAATGTGGGCACCAAGACGTATCTGACAAATCACCCAGCTAAAAAGTTTGTTTTTGACTTCATGCGGGTCTTAATAATAGACAACCTCTGTCTTACTCCTGCCAGCAAACAGACTCCACTAGTTGATCTTTTGTTGGAGGTAAAGACAAAGAAATACATTTACATCTCATTTGCATTGATTTTGCAATTAAAATGTTAAAAACCAAGCGAGTTCTATGCCCAGGACCTTCCAGACTTCTCATTCTTCTGGGTTACATATAGGCAGAACATATCATGGTTTTTAATTCCCCACATGTGCTTTAGACTCTCTCAGTTTGTTTCTCATCTTTCCATTTTATCAAATGTTTCCCAAATTCAATCCTTTGTCACCCTTTCTCCAGGAGTGGGCAAACTTTTTCATACAGGGCCAGATATTTAATATTTTAGGCTTTGTGGGCTGTACAGTCTTTGTCACAATTATTAACTATATCATTGCAGCTGGAAGGTAACTGTAGACAATGCATAAAGGAGCATGGCTGTGTTCCAATAAAACTTTATCTACAAAAACACACACAGGCTGGATGTGGCCCACAGGCCATAGTGTGCCATTCCCTTCCCTGGACATTTACCATGCCCACTCACATTGTCTTCTCACTTCATAACTCCCTACTTCAGTTTTTCTTGCCATAACTGCCAGGTATTATTGTTGTAGTATCCACATAGCTTAAGAAATGATGTATTGCACACAGCGAGTGCTCAATATGCACTTGTTGAACTTTTCCCAAGGCAGCAAACCTCTAGGTTGCTTGCCCATTTTCCTGATAAGTGATGTCAGCTGCTGCATCAGAAAATGAGAGTGGCCATAAGCCGTGAGTGGCCTCACTGCTGGTTCTTGGAATTAGCCATCCCTGAAACCATTGATAAATGTTCACCTAGAAAAATCTCAAGAGGAAATAAAAAAATCACAGAGAGGGCTAAATTATTTGTCTATACATCAGGGTTCTTTGGTCAATTTTATATAAATAGGATCAAATAGTACATGCCAGGGGCTCTGAAAATAACACGTTTTATGAAAGATTCAATCTGTGCAGAGACTGCTTTTCTCTCTGAGGAACTTCCTACATGCTCTTAGCAGTTTGACAACTGAACTTTTTCTGCTCCCTCTAGTGGCTAATACAGTTAACTTTTTAATTGCAACCTTAAAACCACAGAGCATGTTTACCTTGTTCATGAGAAAATATCTCAGGTCAATTACAAGAAATCACTAATGGAATTTAGTTACCAGTCAGGCTAAGCATTTTAACCAGGACCACAATGTTTATTATTGGCAGGAAAATAATCAGTTTCATCAATAATCCATATGGTGGAATTAAAAAGTATGCCTGGTAGAGCTTGTCCCCTTTGGAAACTTTAAAAAGCTCTATGAAGAAAGATGGCCAGTGTCTTAGTGTATAGGGCAAAAATTTGAAGCATTCTATTAAAACGAAATGGTAGTCAGAAAATAACAGAATAAAGTTTAGAAGAAATGTGTGCAAGAAAGTATACCTGAGCAAAGAAAGAAAGTACATATATGCAAAAGATATGGGATGAGTGGATATATCCAGTGATAGCATTTTCAAGCTTGTAGGAACCCTAATAGCTAACTAATTAACCATGAATAAATTATATAGTTGTCTTTTTTGATAGGGAGAGTTTGATATAACTAAGATTAACCTTGAGGGAACGTTCTCATTGTTGAGGGCACTAATTTTCCCTACAGTGGAATTGTGCCTGATTGCACTAGGGAGTTGGGGAAGGTAGGATTCAGGGAGAAGCAGGGAATGTCAGGTTTGAACCTACCAGAATTATAAACTCTTCAAAATTGGAGACCAACTTCCAAGTGTCCTTTCATATCTCACAACAATTAGCACAGTGCCTTAGTGTATTGTATAAGTATTTTTGAACCATTTAATTATTAACTACATCCCTGGCAATTCCCAAAGAGGAAGATATGGTACTACCTAATAAAAGGGATGGAAATTTGCTTTAAAATTTAACTTACTACTTTGAGAAACTTTAAATGTCCTAATACAGAATACATATACAAAAATACTTATATTAATGAAAATATTATTACTCTGTCTTCCTAAAGTGCAAAAAAATTAATTACTATTCAGTTAATTTGAATATTATGATTGTGAGATCTTTATTTCTAAAGAGATTCATAAAGAGTATTATATATTTACCATTTACCTACATGAAGGAAGGGGCTTGAACCAACTAATTTTCAGTCTGGAAAGCACGCATCAGGCCATCTTTAGTCTTATAGGTGTTAAAATTTCATCATAAGAGTATCTACTTATTTGATTATAGTCACAAAGGAACATGTGAAGTTATCTTTATTAGCAGTCTATAAATATAAAAGATTCCCATTTGCACAGATTGGCTTGAGGATGACACTGAGGCCAAGTACAAGGGAGGCAGTGTGATGTAATGGAAAAAGCATGGGTTTTGGAGTTAGAAATACCTTAGTTTGAATTCTGGCCCAGTTGTTCATTATGTAAGCATTTTAATCTCCCTAACCTAAATTCATTTTCAGGGAAATGATATCATTGACTGTCTCCCATGCAGGATTGTTGTGAGGGTTAAATATATGTACATCACCCAGCAAAAAGTATTCTTAGGAATTAAATGTGTGCTAGTTGTAGCCATGTGACTAATTGGCCAAGTTCAATTCTCTTCACCCTCTACAATTTACCCATCTGTAAAACGATGTAAAAATGGAACCTGTCTCTCAGAATTATTGTGAGGATTAAATAAGATAGTACATTTAATGCTTATAACCCAATGCCTTGCGCTTAAGATGTACTCAAAAAATTAAGTGGCCTGTGTTGGCTTATATAAAGGTGTCCAGTGACCCTTCCTATGGCTCCCATTCATCAGTGTCATCTGCTGTCACCAGACTTCTTATGGAGAAGAGCCAGATGAATTTGCTGCACATGAGTACTGCCATGGTAGTGGAAAGTATTTGAGAACAGACCAAACAGTATTTGTATATACCTGGAGGTAAAAATAATGAAACTAGGGGTGCTGACTTGGAGTGTGTACTTCTGTAATACCATAAGCAGCTGTCTATGGTCTGAGGAGTTCACTGCACTCTGTTCCAGCCATGGTCTATAAGACCTCCCCATTGTCATGCTTCAGAGTGTAGCCCTTCCTGAGTGACTGCATGGAGCCAGACAAGCAAAAAAAGTGGGCAGAGAGCACCATAAAATGACACGGGGAAAACAGTGAAGAGGAAGACTGAAGTCAGAACCAAGAAGCTCAAAATCTTTTTCCTTAAAAGGTTTCCAGCCCATTACCAAAACAGGACAGAATACGGAAGGCCTTCTTCCCAGAGCCATAGTGTGCTCTCCTCTCGGGGACAGCAAATGCCCACTGGCTGTCTAGCCTGTGAGATGTGAAGATTCTTTGTGGTGTCTCCAGGGCTTCAAGAAGTAGACTGTGATCCTTTGAAGACTGATAATATTCACTGGCTTTACTGTTTTCACAAGGAAAATAGATCTGACAGCCAGAGGCCAGAGCAGATAGCAGTGTTTACTTGTTACTCTGGTTGTCTGGTGTCTGGTAGGCCTCCCAGTTTTATCTAAAAGAAGGATGAGGCTGGCGGATTAGCTCAGTTGGTTATAGCATGGTGTTATAACACCAAGGTCAAAGGTTCGGAACCCCATATGGGCCAGCCACACACAAAAAAAGGAAGAGTTAGGAGACTGTAGCCTGCATTCTGCAGAGTTGCTTTTGTTGTCCGTTTGTTAACTTCGGTATGAAGATTTTAGTAGAGTGGTAGGGCCATGGACTTTGGCATCAAAGAGACTGAGGTTTGAATCCTAGTTGTGACTTGACCAAGTGATTTAATCTCACTAAGCCTCAGTTACCTTATTTCTAGAATGAGGATGTTAGTATCTACTTCAAAGGAGTATTTTATGTCAGGGGACCTGAGGCATCAAGCTGGGGACTGGGCCCCCCACCCCCCCGCCACAACCAGGCACACTGCCAGCACCAAGGAACATGCCAAAAACATCACCTCCATGTAGGTGCCCACCACAGTAACCACAGCTGCCATGAAAGTGGCTAGATGTCATAACCACCATGCAGATGGTCCACCAGCCACTGGAGTGCGTTGACACAAGGAGAATCACCAGTAGAGACCAAAGAAAAGAAGAGGATGTCTCTCTCCACAAAGCCCATTCTAGAGTGACAGAAGAAGCATCTGCTCTGTGATAATATTGGGGGACCTGAACACACCTCTCTCAGCATTGGACAGATCATCTAGGCAACAAATCAACAGAATAACCATTGCTCTTTCAGAAGGAGGGAAGAAATCTAGGGTAATTAGAGGGGGGAGAGGAGAAGTAGAGGGGGATGGGGAGAGATTGGACAAAAGACATAAAGAATAAGTACAATTTATAACGATATATATACTAGTAATATTGATTTGATCAACATGTCAACTTTGAGCCCCCAAAGTATGTATAATCAATTATGACTCAATAAAAAAGGAGTATTTTACTGATTAAATGAGATATTGTACATAACCAAGCACCATTTCTGACCCATAACAGCACTCTAATTAATTGTTTAAAAAGAAAAAGAACACCTCAGAGACAACGATACAGACATTCATAAATTCTTAAGTCATTTAAAAGTTAGGCTGCTGTAAATCTCAGCAAGAATTTTTGAACTAGGCAACTAGGATCAATAACAAGTGTAAATTCTAGGTCATGATCATTCACGTAACAGCTTCAGTGAGAAAAATCGGAGGATTAAATGGCCAGTGCTGACTGCACCAAACTTAAATCCTTCTGGAATAAGAAAGATTTTTTTGCTTTTTTATTGGTTTTATTTTTGGCAACTTGTCAATAGAGGGATCAAATCCTGTACCGTGGTGTTATCAGCATCACGCTCTAACCAACTGAACTAACCAGCCAGCCTCGAGAATATTTTTCAGTGAAAATAAATACTTTTGACTGATCAAGCATCTCTCCATTTCTTATAGTCCCTCTGTTTCACAGACTCCAGGACTTTGTCTAATTAGATTTGATAAACCCTACTCATTATTGCTTATCCCATTAACAACCTTGAGTTGATTGTGATCCTGAAAGAGTACTGTTATCTTCAAAGTGTTTACATCCTCCTGTGAATGGAGATCCTTACTTCTTCGTAATTTCTGATCACTCAAGCTGTTAGATAAAATGGTCTCTGATCTAATTACAGGGAAATCCTCATAGAACTGTCAGTCTGCTGTTTCTCACTTCAAAGTTCTCACTTTCTCTTCAGTTGACAGGGGTAGGACTTTCAATGTAGCATGAGGACTAGACAGGCCTTGGTCACAAGTTTCCTGCTGACCATTGCATTAATCTGTTCAAGTACACAGGAAAATTTATTAAGTTTAAAAACAACATGAGATGTCCTTCACTTTTTCTCAAATCAATCTAATGACAAACCAAACTCAGCACTTATATTGTTTTAACTGACACTAATATTTTGTCATTTTAAAACAAAATGTATGTCTTCTCATACAAAAGATAAAGAGAAATGTTCATTGCAGTTTTGGTTTAGCTATTTATTGGTTTCCAAATTCTTAGGTTAATATGTTTGGTCTCAATATAGAACTCAGATTTTAACTGCTCCCTTAAAATCTTTAACCAGGACCTTGAAATCAGAATAGAAAGAAAAAACAAAACTGTGTTTTAAAGCCCACTTTTGTAACATGGTCATAAACATAGTCCTGGATCTCTCTATGCAAGAATAAATAGGTTCTTTCATTTCACTTGCAAAGTATCACTGCTATACCTGAATCTAAAACATGCAGATGTCTTTTTAAGAAAGAACATATGACAGTTTGTTGAATTGCTCAATATCTAACACCTATCAAAAGCCTGGCTAAAACTACTGATATCTGAGAAAGATGACAAAAGGATCTTTCCTGCCTTTCATCCCTGTGGTCCCAGAGCTTTGCCACTTACCAGGTTAGATACTTGAAAGTTGCCTGGGTTGTCTTACCCTAATTATTAATAGAAGCTGTCTGAGAACTGTAGTTTAACTTGTGCCCTAAACTTTTACTCAAGATAATTTTTAAAATCATATTCGTACTTTGTAAAACTGTCATCAAAGATACCACCTATAGAGTTGTTCACTGTCCTCTTTATAAAAACCCACAGAGAACATTCCTCTCAGAACAGTATTAGGAATACATATATCCTTGCTGACAATCTACTGTGCTTCGTTTATTATAAATAATGAAAATTTTTATAAACCATACATTCTTTTCTCCTTCTTGACACATACAAAGCTCAGGAAATTGTGTGGTTAGTTTTTTGTTATAAATATTCCCTTCCCCCTTGACATACTCTCTGGATTACTAGATTCTTGAGCTTTTGTATTTGTTTTAATGGCTTTATGATTTATTTTATCTGTATATCATTATAAACCACCAGATCTCTTTTGGAAATGAGGCATAATAATAGACTATCAAATATTTCTTAAATAATTATAATGTTTAGAATACTATTTTTGGAGGAATGGATCCAAAAGAAGATGATGTTACACCTTTGCTTTAATTTTTAAAAAATTCTATGGTCAGAAAAATAAGAGAAAGATTATAGCAGATATACAATGTCTCATGTCATATTTTTTTTATTTTCCAGGAGGGTTTTTTAATCATTTGATACATTTGGTAATATAAATACGATAGAGCCCTGTTTTGTTTAGTTGGTTCTGTTTCTAATTCTAAATTTTATTGATTAGGCTTCCCCTGAAAGATCTACAAGAACTCAGCAAAAAGAATTTCAAACTTATATTTTGGATAGTGTGATGGACCATTTGCTTGCAGCTGATGTGCTACTGGGTAATTCTATGTTTTATTTTTATTTTATAAAGGTACCTATAGTCACTCTCCTCTATCTAAATGCTAAGTATATCACCTTTTTAATTCCTCTTTACTCCTTTTTGGTCTACCTTCTTATAGTCAACATTATATTTGTGAGATTTATCCATGTTATTGCACATAGCAGGAGTTTGTTTACTTTCATTACTATATAGTGTTATATAAATATTTAAATGTATTCATTTTACTATTGACAAACATGGAAGTTCTCAGTTTGAGATAATTATAAATAGGGTTGCTATAAACATTCTTGGTCATGTGGACCACATATGTGTACAGTATTTGTACGTATCTGTTGAATATATACCTGTGAGTGTACTTGTTGAGTCATGGGGTGTGTGTGTGTGTGTGTGTGTGTGTGTGTGCACGCACGTGCGCTCAACAGATATGTATAAATACAATACACATTTTTTTTCTGTATTTAACTGCAATAAAATATAAAACTTGATACATTTATAATGGAGCCAACATTAAATATAAAACAAAGGTAGAATTGACAGGAGAAGGAAAAGTAGTGATTTAGCATACATGCTATCTAGAGTTCCTGGTGATAGTCTGCGCTATTAAATTAACATTTTTTTCCGAAGTATATTTGCCAGGAAATCTTTAGTGTTTGTTGTCTTAACATACAACCGCGCACTCTCAAAGTTGGGTGTCAAGTCACACTTTTGTACTTGTTCTTATCAGTTGAGGTCAGTCATACTACACAAGGCTCAAAATGAAGAGTTTGCTTACTGGGGCAATTTAGAGTTAGATATTAATAATAATAATCACATTCAGTGGAGCCTCCAGAATTTCTACAGAGGAGGGGCTAGGAGGATTAGTCTTGAAGCAGTATGTAAACGGCAAGTGCACCAAGGGCATGGGGTAGCTTTAAAAGAGAGACAGTGCTGATGATAACTTGGAGGGGGCTAGAGGCATCCCTTGGCACCACCACCAGGGACTATACTTCAATTTTCACAATGCTTTTGAAGCGCTCTTCTGTCTGTATTACTTCATTGTTACTAAAGGTATACCCAAAAATAGAGAGTTCTGTTTGGTGGTTTGTTTTACCCTTTCTTACTTATACAGAATCAACTTACAGATAATGAACTGACATAGTCTTTCTCAGTAGAGATCACATGTCACTGACAGTTTAAGTTGAAGAGCTGTTTGCTTAGCACAGACTGTCTTTAGGCATTAAGAGATTTCACAGGTACTCTCAATACATAATATGTTTAACCTGCTGAAATCATTTCTTCCAGTATTTATCCTGATTTCTAGCCATGAACATCATTTTCTTAAAGTAGTACGTAAGAGCTAGTATTCATATTTCTAGGTGTTATAGATAGGCTCATTTTATCCTTAGCATGATTTCTTTGAGGATCTGGTCTTATGCTGGTAGATATCAATTTTCTTAGACATTTTTTTCCTTCTGGAATTTAGGGGAAGATGCTTCTCTGCCTATTACCAGTGGAGGAAGCTACCAGGTATTGGTGAACAATGTGTTTTATTTCACACAACGTGTGGTGGACAAGCTTTGGCAAGGCATGTTCAACAAAGAATCTAAACTTCTTATAGATTTTATAATTCAACTAATTGCACAGGTAATCCATTTTCACTATTAGTTGTAGAGTAAATTAAAAAACTTTGCTTATAGTGTCAAAATTGTTGGAAATAACTGTAACTAATAAGATAATAAATGTTAACATTTATATTGTCTTGACAATGACATTGACCTACTCGTATGTGAATATGAAAATAAAATTGTGTTAAGAGTGAAAAAAAGAAAAAAATGTTGACATTTAATATAAAGCTAAGCTTATTAAGAGTGAATTAAAAATATAGGCTTTTAACCTATAATCCGTATAGCCTGGTGCCAATGTGTCCCTTATAAAGTTACATAGTTCTGTCAAGCTGTGGTCTCTCACTGACCTCCCTACTGGTATTGTTCTTTGCTACCCAGAGAGGTTTAAATACCTTAAGTTAATACAATTTGATAGGTTTTACAATATAATAATATATCAGTATGTAGGCTTAACAGAGCATGAAGAGTTGATATTAAAGGGATATTCTCTTCCTGTCAGTTGAATCTTTACAAAGTCCACTGTAGTCCATGTTCCTTTGAAGATGTTATTTTTTGTGTATGTTCATGGTATCTTTGACTAAGGAACATTAGCCTGATCTAGCACAAGTGATTAATGGTATGCAACACATAATGTAGAAAGTAGTAAATACTGTCACCATGTTTTGTTAGCCTGTGGTGCAGGTGCATAGATTATCTTATATCACCTAAGAATTTTTTAAGAAATACATTTGTATTTAAGATAAAGAGAAAAATTCTCAAGTGAGGGGATGAAACTAGAATGTTAAAAAGTTTTTCTACTAACATTTTAATATTTTTTGGTAATTTTGAGTAAAGATTATTCACACTAACAAAATTTGTTTGGTAGGAGACTACCCAGATGACACTTCTTCATGTTCTCAGGGTTGCTGCTCTGCTCTGCAGGATGTCAGTGGCTCTACCCTGACATCCATTTTTATGTAGTACTCAGCTATTTATTAAATTGTATTTATGTGTCTCATAGGTTCTGAACTCCATAATAACAAGTGCTTTGTATTGTGTAATTTAGCAGCCCCAAGTACTCAGCATAGCATGTGGTACATAACAACCCTAAAAAAAGTTCATGTGCGAATAAGTAAATCTTTTATTTTTGTCCATTTTACTAAAAAATGTATCTTTTATATCTTTAGTCAAAGAGAAGATCACAGGGATTGTCACTGGATGCGGTTTATCACTGCCTCAATAGGACTATCTTGTACCAGTTCTCAAGGGCACACAAAACCGTTCCTCAGCAGGTAGCTCTCCTTGATTCACTCAGGGTCCTTACTGTAAACAGGAACTTGATCCTAGGACCTGGGAACCATGACCAAGAATTCATTAGCTGTCTGGCACACTGCTTGATTAATCTACATGCTGGAAGGTAAATCCTTTAGGTTCATTTTGCCATGTTGAATTTGTCTTTGATATTATTCCTCCAGAATTTTCTGTTTTACTCTTTTGATAGCAACATTTCTTTTTTCCTTTAATCTGTTTCATTTAAAGCTTTATGCAAAACGTAAAGGGCCAAGTGTTGCAATTTTGCAATGAGATAATGGGTATTTTTTTCTTTAATTTAGTTTTCTACAGCTTTAAAGTTTTTCATAATTAGTATATTTCACATATATAATTTTGAAAAGGAAGTTTGCTTTTAAAGCAAATAAAATATACACTGTTGGAAGCTAGGAAAAGTAAAAAAAAAAAAAAAAAGCTCAATGAAATGTTGAATGTTAAAAGGGTGAAATTAGTACTTTTCTGTTGATTGCTTTGACAGATACTTCTTTAGTTTTTGCTGGGGGCCAGGCATTGAATTGGGGTGGGATAAAATATGAGTAAGACAGACCCTGTGGCAGCCCTCTTGAAGAGAAAACAGGTAACTAAGCTTGAACCAGTCAGGTGTACAGAGTGCTCTGCTAGAAGAAGCACAGTGTATTGGGAGAAACACATAACAGGGGCCCCTAACCTGGAAGAAACACCTGCTGAGTTGCAACTTGAGACATGGTTGGGGAGGACAAGAAAATGGGGACAAATGCTGCAGAAAGAAAGAGCAGTCTATGTGGTTGCCCACAGGGAAGAAAGAGTGTGGCACATTTGGGAAAGTGCAAGTATTTCACTGCTACTGGAGCAGAGTGAGAGATGAGATTGGAGAGAGGACACGGGCACATTAGGAGAACGTTCTTAGTTAAATGAACTTTTTGAAATTTTTAAGTAAAAATGTTAATAATTAAAAACCATCTTAAGTATTAAGATGATCATTGTGATGTTGTAGATGAATTTAATTACATGTAGTCAAGTGGATTTGTGAGACCAGCCCTTAAAAGTGGCATCTTCATGGTAATCTAGAAGTTGTATTTTGTACATCTGCTGAGTGTCTGTCAATAATGGAACTTTGTGACGGAGCCTGTGTCTGCAGAGTAATTCTTAGTCATTACAGTTTTCAGCTACAATCATTTCCTTCATCTAGTTTAAACTGACTGGAATTTTTCAGCAACGTGGATGGGTTTGGACTGGAAGCAGAAGCCCGCATGACTACATGGCACATTATGATCCCCTCTGACATTGAACCAGATGGCGGTTACAGCCAAGATATTAGTGAAGGTAATTGCCTCGATTTGTATGGCTTTTAGTATTGCTGTTATCATTATTTCATTTGCAGTTTTTAATACATAACAAAAAAATTGACTTCACAAACTGCCAACATTAACAACCTCTCTCCCAGTAGGGCATCCTGTACCTACACCAGTGTGCCCATAGAGTGTCTCCTTATCCCCAGATGGGTAAAGCACTAACCATTAATACGGCTAACCTTCAACATTTCTTAATAACACTGGGAGACTTGATGGTATTTACATTTGCATAAGTAGAAGTGCAAATGCTAACTGGGCATTTACCATAAAGAGAACTGCTTAATGGTAGTGTCACACATGTCACTTTAGACACAAATATTGCCTGAGAGAAGTTGTCAGTACCACTTTTATTCTCAGGTAGTACAACTTTTATTCTCTCTTTTTAAAAAAATTTATTTTTTTATTTTTAGCTTCCTCTTTTTTAAAGTCTAGTTTTCCCACTGATCTTATAAGCATTGAACATTGAAGTCTTTGCATGGATTGATTTCTTAATTCCACATTGTCGGTGATAAAGATGACATCATTATAGCAGTGTTTGTCTCTCTGGCAATACTGTGTGATAGTTTTGCATATGGCTTTGTCCTTTGGAAGTCTGGCACTCATTCTTTCATTCATTCAATTGAGCATTATTTTATACTCTGTTGTTTCATCAAAATTTCTTGAACCCCAGACACTGAGGACTCAGTGATTGCTTTCAACGGTCGTGTCCCCCCTCCCGCCCCCCCACAATGAACTGACAGTCTAGAACATTAGTTCTCAAAGCAAGGTCTTCAGATTAACAATGTCAGTATCATTCTACCTTGGTAGAAAAGCAGATTCCTTGGCCCCACTCAGATCTACTGAATCAGAAACTCTACGGCGGGGCAGGGGGGAGTTTGGGGAATGACAAGCAATCTGTTCTAACAAGCCATTCACGTGATTCTGATGCTTGCTAAAGATTAACTGGTCTGGAGGAGGGGTCAGACAAATTAGCAAGGAATCCAAAGCCAGACTGAATTTACCAGTAAAAATCTTTAAAAAATATTTATTTCTTTCCTTGCCTAAGATACTCAAGAACAAATAACTTAGTTTTGAATTCACCTTAAATATTCAGATCTAAAAATTACCTTTAAATGGGGGATAAGTTCTTATCAAGAAGAAACTAGATAATTAAATATGTATATAATTTCCAATCTTATAATTAAAGAGATAGTCTTTTTGCATGAATGTAAAGATTTTAAAAATGTTTTCCAAGTAGCCAGCCACAGTTTGGGTTATGTAAACAACGCTTTTCACTGAGCTGGGTATGATACGAGCATTTTTTTTTTACCATTAAATATTGTGGTCGAAATTCCTAGATGTAAAACATGAAGAAAAGTAAGAATTAACTTTATATTGTCTTTTGATCATTTGCTTGCTTTTTTTCATTTACTAGGGCGTCAGCTTCTCATAAAAGCTGTCAATAGAGTTTGGACTGAACTGATACATAGTAAGAAACAAGTCTTGGAGGAGCTTTTCAAAGTAACTCTGCCTGTGAATGAAAGGGGCCACGTGGACATAGCTATAGCAAGGCCACTCATTGAAGAAGCTGGCTTGAAGTGCTGGCAGAATCACTTGGGTAAGGCCTACAGATATCATGTGACCAAGAGACATGCGGCTGTCATATTTGGGTGCACTTTAGATATGTAATTAGAACTTTCCAAAAAGAATACTATGATGGCAGTAGAAATGAAAATCTACATAGTACAGCCATTCTAGAATGATTATACTGAGATTTGGCCTTTCCTCCCAGATTTTTTTTTTTTACATCTGCGATGTGTTATACATCACATTATTTATGAGTTTAGAAGATGATACATTCTTCACAGCTTTAGTATGATGATCACTGTCTTGGCTACAGGTCCACAATCCCTTATCTATAATTCTGAAATTCAAAAATCCCTGAAAACCCTCAGTTTTTTCACAATTTGGTGCCAAAGCTCATTTGGTAGCAAAACCTAACATATCTTTTTTTGCCCTACTTGGTATGGATATTAATACATTTTACTTCAGTAACATTCATGTGTTGAATTATGGTTTATTGCCCTAGACCCCCTGTAATATTATATAATATAGAGTGTATATACCATGTAGCCTTTTTAAAATCCAGAATATTCTGAGTTCCAAAGTATACCCAGCACCAAATGTTTTAGAGGATTGTGAATTGTTATTAACATAGAAACTTGTTACAGTTAAAATAAATTTGTATATCATTGCAGAGCTGTGAAGTTTCAACCAAGTATACGTTCAATTAGTACAATAATTTTTAAGCAGCCATCCTTAAACAAGATCACTAACAAATAAATTTGTGATATCTAAAAAAATGTCTGCATCTGTAACATATGCTTCTGCTTTTGATTACAGGATTGTGGTTTGTAAGCATATTATGAATGTATTAAAAGTAAGACTATTAAGTACATGGAGAAATTATAAAATAATCTAATTTTAATTTCATAGCCCATGAAAAGAAATGCATAAGTCGAGGAGAAGCTTTAGTGCCCACCACACAATCCAAATTGTCACGTGTCAGCAGTGGCTTTGGTCTTTCCAAGTTAACAGGATCAAGAAGGAATCGAAAGGAAAGCGGTCTTAATAAACACAGTCTTTCCACCCAGGTACATTGTTTAGTTTCTTTCATTGATGATATTATTAGAATTTATATTTCAAGTTGTAATTGTAGTATTCAAGAATACATTAAACATGTACAAGCCAGATGATTTGAAATGGAACTTTTCTGTATTTTTAATTTAAAAGAGAGAGAGAAGTAACCCAGATTATGGGAACTTCTCCCATTTTATTATGCTAAGATTGCATTATGAGTGCTGTGTATTTACATTTATTTCATAACTGGATATAAGATGAGATTCAGAGATTGATATATGATCAAATTATGGATAATTTTTGCCCAATTTTTCCCACTTTCAATAATGTTATTATTGATAATTATATAATTTTAAGGCAATAGCAGAACAAGGCTATTTTATTTCTTATAATCTTATTGTATGTACCTGTGTTTGATTAAAAAAAAAGAAAAATACCTCCAGCGTTAACTTCTTCCTTATCATACTTTCTTCATCATCCAAGAATCTAAGTGGCAGCTGTGAAAAGGGTCTGAGAGAAGCTGTGGTATCAATCATCTCATGTGTCAGGTTGGGTTTTCCAGGAAGCAAACTCTGAGATGGAGTTTATCTTGCAGGATGTATATCAGGAGGTGCCCTTGGGATGGATACTTGTGGAAGGGAGAAGAAGGAAGCAGGAGTGGACACAGGGAAATGTCAGGCTGCTGTGCAGGTCCAGTGACAGCCTCCACTAATTTAAGTGGAGCTTTGGGGCCAAAACAGCTTGTCAGAGTTGATCTGCATTGGGTTGAAATGGCTGATTCTTCTTATCCCCAGACCAATCAGTCATTGGATGGGGAGAGCCCTGGCAGCTCTCTGCAGCTGAGGCAATCCCTGAAGGTGCTGACTGCCAGAGCTCTAGAAGCTAGGGCAGCAGGCCCCTCCTTGAAGAAGGTTGGAGATTGGGGGGACTTTAAATCCGTGTCCATCACACAGGCCTCCATTATCTTCATCATATAATTCATTCAGAATTTTTGGTTTTTGTTTTCTGTAGTGGATGCTTTTGACAGAATTTTAACTAATTGTTCAACATGAATTTCAAGGCTAGTTAATTCATTTTTTCCAGGAAATCCATGAAATATTAAGACTCTTTTCCATCCATTGTTAGGAGATTTCTCAGTGGATGTTTACACATGTTGCTGTTGTTCGTGACTTAGTAGACACACAATATAAGGAATATCAGGAGGTAAGAGTGCATAAGCATAACAATTGTTTGTTTTGCATTCCTTAAATGTGACCAGTCTCTGTTTCTCCTCATACTTTCTTGCTCATGTTAAGGGTACATTGCTGAACTGTATTCATCATCAGATGATGACTTTAATTATCACTGCCATCAGTTACTTTGCTTTTAAGATAGAAAATTTTTAATTTCCTGTGAGCAAGCTGCATTTTAAAAAACAGCGAATGGGAAATCAGCATAGCTGAATCCTGTTGATATTCACTAGTGACATATTACATATCTTTGTTCCTAATAAGAATAAAAACGTAAGAATGATTTCTCTCTTTTGGACTTTTAGTGAGGAGATAGTGAAAATATGCGTCAGTCTCTGAGAAGTCTCTTAAATTATAAAAAAACTACAAGATAAAATTATTTTTTACTACAAGTGGTTCGTGATTGTCACTGAAAAATAAATTTAGTGAAATCCTCTCGGTGAATTCATAATTACTCAACAGCTTATCCTAAATGCTTTATTTCCAAAGCATCTGTTTTAGATCTATTGAAGATTTCTGATTGATTAAGTACTAATATTTTATGGTCATACCACTAGATCCTTAGTTGTTACAGGGTCCTCCCCCCTCCCCCAGACACAAGAAACACCTAAGTACCACTATCATATGTAATTTTATGATTATTCACTTAATAATTTTTACTGTTAGTTATATAAGATTTTATTTTTAGTCTTAAATTGTGTATAGTTGGCCCTATGTCCATGGGTTCCGCATCCATGTAGTCAACCAATCACAGATCAGAAATATTCAGGAAAAAGGAAACAATAAAAATAACAATACAATAAAAAAAATACAAATTTAAAAAACAATACAGCATAACAACTATTCACAAATCATTTGTGTTGTATTAGGTATAAGTAATCTAGAGATGATTTAAAGTATACAGAAAGACATGCATAGGTTATATGAAATATTAAGCCATTTTGACTTGAGCAACTGTGGATTTTGATGTCCAAGGGGGTCCTGGAACTAATCCCCTATGGATAGTCAGCTAAGGGATGACTGCACATATGTTTCATTAATCATTAGGTAAGTTAGTTATAATCATCTACTGTTGAAATATTACACATCTTGTTATTTGGCAGATAACAAGAAGTTATACGAAGACGTATAATTTCCATTTAAGTAAAATGGTTTGGATCTATCCCAGTGGTCAATAGAAAATGGTTTTTCTTTGATTTATTTGAAAGTCAAGTTCCCTATCAGTGCTGCATGTTTATATTCTTTACCTAAAATCTTTGGAAATGTTTACTAAGCTTACCAGTAATCTAGTCTGTTGGCACTATTTCTTAATCTGATTTCCTTGATTTTCCCCTATACATGTTCCAGTAACTGTTTTACAATTTGGGAGTAGGGGGTTTATCTTTAAAATACCATGTTTATTTATTAACAGGACCAACATTTTAATATATTTTCATAGGTAATATTACCATCTTTCCTGTACCAGAGAAACAAAGTTCCTTCAACTCTCTGTTCGACTGTATTTTATTCTCTACCCTGTACATGTCTGTCATTTACTTGGTGCTAAAATAATCACCTTCTTGGGTCACCATAACAAACCCCACATTCTCATATAATCGTTGGCTTACTTAAACCATAAATAAATGAAATTTTACTTTTATAATATTGAAAGAAATTATGTATACTGTGTTTCTGAATAATAACTTGATTTTAAGTTATTTGTAGTCTTTTTGTTGTTGCCCCTGCTTTTGCTTGAAAATCAACCTGAATTCTTTCCCACAAGCGTCAGCAAAATGCCCTGAAGTACGTGACGGAAGAGTGGTGCCAAATCGAGTGTGAGCTCTTGCGGGAGCGAGGACTGTGGGGTCCCCCCATTGGTTCCTATCTAGACAAATGGATGTTGGAGATGACAGAAGGGCCCTGCAGAATGAGAAAAAAAATGGTGCGAAATGACATGTTTTATAACCATTACCCTTATGTGCCAGAAACAGAACAAGAGACAAATGTGGCGGTGAGTATGCAGAATTTGTAATGACTCCTCGAGTTTTTCTTGTTCTTCATAAGCATTTTTCCTTATTAGGTTTATTACCTAAAATAGTTAGTTCAACAAACTATATTAAATTGATAATGTCAGGTGGTGGTGGAATGCAAAGATACAGCAATGTGAGAGAGAGACATCATAGTGGGTGGTTTAGATCACAAACTTCTGAGCATGACTGCTTGGATTTGAAACCTGGCTCTGCCACAATACAACTTGGTACAGGTCATTGAACCTCTACAGGTTTCCCTTTTCTTATGTCTAAAATGGTGAAAATAATAGTTCCACCTCATAGGGCTATTAGGGAAATTAAGTTAGTTAAAATTAGTAAAGTACTTAGAAGAGTGTCTGGCACAGAATTATATAATGTGAGGCAGCTTGAATTGTTTTGGTGCCTGGTTTTTTGTTGTTGTTTTTTTTTTCTCTGCCAATACCCTAGATCCATTTGTCTTGTACATATTGGTTCATACTCTGTCCTGATGCTACTTAGAACACAGGTCTTAGAATCAACCTAAAAGTCCGTCAGCAGATGAATGGATAAAGAAAATTTGGTATATATACACAATGGAATACTATTCAGCCTTTAAAAAGAAGGGCATCCTGTCATTTGTGAAAACACTGATGAACCTGAAGGACATGCTAAGTGAAATAAACCAGGCACAGAAGGACAAATACCACGCGATCTCACATAATGCGGAATCGAAAACTCAGAAGCAGAGAATAGAATAGTGGTTACCAGAGGCTGGGGTGGGGGGTGGGAGGAATGGGGAGATGTTAATCAGAGGTACAAAGTTTCAGTTAGACAGCATGATTAAATTTCTCGAGATCATTGCACAGCATAGTGACCATAGTTAATAATATTGCTAAGAGAGTAAATTTCAAATGTTCTCACCACAAAAAAATAAGTATTTGAGGTAATGGGTATGTTAATTAGCTGGATTTAATCATTCCAAATTATATACATATATCACCACATCACTTTGTACCCTAAATATATGTAGTTATAGTTTGTCAATTTACAGTAATTTTTTTAAAAAAGAGTATGGGTCTTAGAACCCACTAATAGTTATTTAAGATTTTTGAAAATAGCTTTATAAAGTCTCCTTTTCTCCAAATTATTCAATTCTGTGAAAAATGCCATACTTGATAGAGCTATACGTTAAATCAGTATAATATCTAATACTGAATCAGTATAATATCTAATACTATTTGAAAAATTAATCTACCCATATTTTTCCAACACCTACTTTTATAAGAACAAAGCAACAGACTCTAATTCTCTAATAATGAGGAAAGCAACAATCTCTAATTTTTTACTCCAAACAAAAAATCCATTAAGAATTTAAACCTGTAGCAATTTTATAAAATTACTAAAATTACTACTAATTTAGTCAATGCTCATTTAAATTGAGTCCACTGAAAAATACTAAAATATAAAATAAATGTGTTCTTCCAAATATGTGACCAACTCGCTATTTTGATTTAGCTAAGGCATATACTTTTGAGTTATTTTTCAAATAATCGTAATATTTTTTATCTTATATGAACTCCTTTCTTTCTTTGTAAAAAGTTCATTTGTTGGCAAAGTGTATTTAAAGTTTTGTATCAGTTAAAAACAAGGTAACCTATTCAGAGTTCATACCTACAACATTAGTATCATCAGCATTTGACCTAAGCAACAGAGTGGAGTTGGCCAGCCTATGAAATCAAAACAGATACTCATAATAAGTATGTACCATATGGAACTTATTTCTTAACAGATGGGTTACATATTGGAAAAAAAAGTGTTGGAGATATATTTACATTAAAAAGAAAAAGGAGGTAGGAAAGGGAGACAATTACAGAATGTAGAATTCATGCTACATAGTTCATGCACAAATCAAGATTAACCCGCAGTAATAAAATTTTCTGAGTGAATCATTTTTATTTTGATTTTGGTAGTTCAAAATCTTTTGTAAACTTGAAACACTGTTAAATGGCCACTTTTATCTTATGGAATGTACATTCTGACAATGTTGAGAACAAAGTAAATTTCAAAAAGTAAAATCATCTGTTCTCCAACTGACCTCTACCATAAAATCAAAAAAGGATGAGCTAATATTTACAAAGCACAGGGAGCTGGATGTTCTGCAAAGCAGTTTGCTTGTCTCATGACAGCCTCTGAAGTATAGTTAATGCTGTTATCCCAATCTTACAGATGAGTGAATGAATCCTAGAAAAGTTAAGGAACCGCTTCAAGGTCACAGCAACTGGGTAAAAGAGCAAGGTGTGCGTGTAGGTCAACATTGCCTCAGTATTTGAGTCATTTTGACAAAGAGAAGACTCCGATGATTGCCTGTATTGTGACATTATCCATAAACAGTGTTTTCCAGACAGAAACCACATAGTAGGTTTTGTGTCTCTAATGCTAAGAGTGCCTAGTACGTAATAAATGTTGAGTGAATGGACACCAGCACTCTGTCTTCCTTAAGTTATAGACTTTTTCCATTGCTTCCTGTTCCGCATTCTATAGAATATTCCTAATTGTGAAATTCTTCCACTAAAAATGGCCAGAGCCAGATTTTTATGGGCCTGAAGTTTATATCATTTGGGAGAGGGCTGTATAAGAAGAGGATAAAATTATGAATACGAAATTACTAGGGCCCTTTCCAGGGTTTTTAAAGGGGTTCATGGGAAGTGACAGCCACTGAAGTTTAAGCTTCATTAACTTGATAGTAAGTTCACCTGTGCCCTGAACTTTATGAAATATTGCCTACCAGGGTTAGAAATCAATCAGTTCTTACTTTTAGACTCCCATAAACTTGTTGCCCTCCTTGCTTGCAGTTTATGAAATATAGTCAATACTTTCTGTGATATAACATGTATGGTACCAACATAAAAATGCTTTTGAAGCCTCTTGATAGGTAAAACGGGCTTTACATGGAGCAAGGGCAAATGATTTGATCTTTTGTCTTATTTATAAAGAATAATTGTTTCGTTTTTAGTCTTGTCACTCAAGCTAAAAAATACAATGATGATTAAAAAGTTAATTTCTTGTTTTAAAATCTTTGATGTGTTAGAAATAAATCAGGTGATTTTTTGGTGTTAAAGTTTTATTTCTTAAACGTTGGTAATATTACATACTATAAACAAAACAGCTTACCTATTACTCTTAAGTTTTGAAATTTATTTTTTGATTTTAAATTGGATGCTTATTTATAGAATATAAAACATATTTTAGTGTTTCATTTGCTACAGACTTTAAAACTTTGAAAGTTTATCAACTAAAATTATTGTAATAAAAGAAATAATTATCCTCTCTGCACAGTGACTTTCCTTGGGGAATAATTTTTATAGTTAGAAGAATTATACTGAATTATACTGTAATGTTACACTTTAAGCAGTAATATCAATTATAGATAGTATTAAGATGTAAGCCTGGGGTATGATGAAATACAAAATCTGTTTTAAACAATTCTTTCATTATTCTGAAAATTAAGGAAGGAAAATAAGATCCCTTGTTTTGCCATTTAAAAAAATTATATCTCAATACTAAACTAGGTTTTAAATCTATAATCCCCTTATTTTTACAGAATGATAATCTTTAAAAATTTGCCATTTGCAAATATGATTGGGGTGAATACCTCACTATCTATCTATTAATTTTCAATTGCTTAGGGGCAGGAGGCTAACCAACTTATTTTAATATTCCTTTTCTAATTAAGGGAATCTCTTGTAGCTACCGCCACGTATATTTTTATATATTATATAGATGTCACAAGACTCATAGGAACTAAGCAATTCATATGGGAAATTTCATTTGCCAGCATTATAGAAAATTTTGAAGTAAAAGGACTATAAAAATTATTTTCTAGAATTCTGACTTTATATAGATTTCTATATAAACAATTATAATAATAATTTAGTGCTACTTTTTTAAAATAAGGGAACTATGATAATACTAAAATTATTGGTATAGCATACATATTTGCTGTTGAATTCTGAGTCTTTTAGTAAAATAAGAACTTCAGTCAGTGAATCAATGAGCAAATTTATTAAGCCAGCACTGTACAGTGTGCTGCAGGTAAAATATAAGAGTGTACATGGTAGACCCTGCCCACATTCTGGTTGGGGGTGTATAGTACAACATGTAGTGAACATCAGCATTGGGTTTGACAACAGTAATTGGTTCATTTTGTTATATTGGTTTATCGCATATCTCTCCAGCAATCTATCTTGTTTTTTATGAATTTTATAGTGAGTTGCAGAATCATTACCCTTCACCTCTAAACACTTTCACATGCATATTATTAGAATTTAATATTTGTTTATAATTTTTCTCTTTTTTGAGGTAAATTTTATATATGTTGAAATATGCAAAATCTTTTTTAAGAATTTTTTTAATCGAAACATAATTGACTGTACATATCTGTGGGGTACAGTGTTGAATATCAGTAGAAATACACAAATCTTAAATGTACCATTCAGTTTTTTTTCTTTCTTTTTTTTATTGTTGAATTTCCTTATCTATTTTTGCCTTTAAAATACTTTTATTTTTAGTCCATTCAGTGAGTTTTAATAAATATACGCACCACACTATGTAATCCAAACCCCTACCAAGATAGAGAATGTTGATGTAGATTTTAAAGATTATTCTTCAATAGAAGGTGTACTTTTACAAGTTTGCTTTTAAAGAGAAAGATTCACTGAAACCATGTGAATTATTTGAAAGTATGCCTAGTAGTCCAGTGTTTTTTTGCCTAGGGAAGCAAACGTTTGTGAAAACATTTTGCCTGCTCATGTTCCTGTAGGGAAAGGTACCAGAAGTCATCTCCAGATATAAACTGTGAAAAGGAAGAAAACTTGGAAGTAGTTCTTGGCTGCACTCTTGACTATCTGCAGTTATCTGTGTGCTTACGTTGCATAAGCCACACACTCCAGCTCAACAGAAGTTGCCTTCTTGTTAATGAGGATATTATTATGAGAATAAAATATAAAGTGACTACTTAATTCTTTGAAAAGTGCTCTTTAGAAAAACTTTCTGGGATGGTATCTATAAAGGCAGTGAAGGAAATCGGTCCTTGTGCTTTTATGGGAGGGTGCTTTTTTCACTAATAAGCACTTGGTGATTTCTGTGGTATGGGGTATTGTAGATGATTGTTTAAACCAGCCAATTGCTCCTGTTACAACACAGATCTGGGGATAATCACAGGGAAAAGAAGATAGAAGATCCTAGTTACCATTAGGTTCTGTCATCCAGATTTTATTTTTTTCTTTTTGAAATCATGTAAAAAGTTGCCTGTAACTCATCCAAGACAGTGGCAGCCTGTGCTGAAGTTTTTTTCCATGTGATTTTTAAGTTTGTCTATTGAGTAGCACTGGGACTTTTGGTATAGTTAAATTTTACCATAAACTACTTTTGATCATTGAAAATATTACAGTATGCCAAGTGATTATTTAAGCAACTTAGGCTATCATGTTAATTTTTTGTTAGTGAATACATCTTCCATATTTCATACAATCCTTAAGAAAATTTTATTTTTGTGTTCCTCTTTATTTTTTTTTTCCTGATGTGCGTATACTTAATACCCTGTTTTCAGTCTGAGATCCCAAGTAAACAGCCTGAGACACCCGATGATATCATTCCTCAAAAGGTAAAACACAAATTACTATAAAAGAATGCAAACTACTTGCAGTTTATTGTTTTTTGTTTTTTAGTGCATGGTAGACTAGACTAACTTAAAAGATTGGCTTTCAATTTATTCTTTCTGTAAATTCCTTTGAGTTGAAAAGTCGGTTTCATTCATACTGGGAGATGTTCTCCTCTTTCTCGGCTCTTTTCTAATTAGCTCTTTCTACGGTTTGTAGGCTGCTCACTAACAGGCTGAGTATCCACTGCTCTCACTATGAAACCTGTATTGCTTCACACGTAAACTAACACATTATGAGGCATGTTAGTAATGGGCAGCCTGGCATCGTGAACTTTTTTTTTTTAGTTACTCATTTAATTCTTCTAAAGTGTGTATTTTGAGAATGTAAGAGTCTCCTTTTTCAAAATTATTTTTTCAGTTGGAAGGAACTAATGGAAACTAAGAGTGTATGATCACTTTTTAAAATGCAATTTTAATTTATTTTAATTGGTATAAAAGTTAATCGTTGTCTTCATTTTCCAGAAAGATTTAATTAGTACATAATTCAGTAAAAATGTAGTTATTTAGAACACAGAAATATACTCAAAATATTTACAGGAAAATTCTTGCAGTTCAGTTTCAAATCTGTATATGAAGTCAGTAACCAAGTAAATGCTATCTCATATCTATTTAATTCATTGTCTTGCCCATCACTAACTGTGCTTTCATCTTTTTAAATATTAGCAATTTTGAGTTAAAAATAATTGTCATACTTCATACAGAAGAATTGTTATGGTACAGTTTACTACCTATCCTTCATTTTGAGAAGTACTGCAATATTCTTATTAATGAACATTTTGTCCAACAAATTATAATAATTATTTTACATCATTTCAATACTTTCCTGTGTAACGTAATATTTTTCAATCTACATTTGCTGTACATCATTCCTCAGTTCACTTATAGCTCTTTATTCTCTGACTCTGTACCTGAAGTTAAAAGAAGGGCAATGTGCCTTCAGTTAGGTTATCTTTTTATCTAAAAATTGGTTCAGTATTTCACCCAAATGGATACTTGTTTTCTACTTTAGTTGGAAATCACTTTTTTTTAAAAAGGTGTTACTTGAAATGAGCATTATTGTAGTAGATACATTTTGACCACATGAGTTTGAAGAATAGGCAGATAGTAGAATATTTTTAACTAGGTATTATTATTCATTTGAATAAGTATATAATTTTTAGGAATTATATATATATATATGTAAGTATGTATATTTTAGGAATAAGTATATAAAGAAGTAAATAAGTTTTTTATAAGGGGAATATTTTAAAGCATGTTTCAAATTCCATCTTTTTCTTAATAGTCAATCGAAAGTCTAGGTCTAAATCTGATTTGAACAACTTGCATACATATAAACTTTTCCCTCTGTAGTTTTAAATTTTGTGGGATATTTCAGACCTTAATTTCTCATTGTTTATGATTTTAAGGGGAAAAAAATTTAAGTCAATTGGAGAACATGCTTTTAGAGTAAAGATTAATTATTCTGAAAAAGAAATGTTCTTATATCATATGCCAAAACATTAAATCTTTTCTTATGTTTCTAGGAAATTAATTTCTTCTTCAAAATGGACCTATATACGTACTTGCTAAACACATTTGGTTAGTAAGTTGTGGATCATAGCCTTTTACACAACAATGAGAATGTTTTTTAGCAAATTGGAGATACTAGCCTGTAGTGGCAGGACAACCAGAGAGTGTCATCTGGCGTGAAACTACTTGATTCCATGTTGGGTCAGGACTCTCAGAAGGATTTAAAGAAGGTTTTGGCCATTTGCAGAGTTCCAGTGAAACCTTGGAACTTGGGAAAGAATTAAGCAGTTCTGAGTCTCTACCTCAAAGTATCTAAAGTAAATACTCACACAGATTATTCTGAGCGGGTGGCTCTTTAGGCCTGACCTACTTCCTTTACTTGCTTTAGAAGCAATGTTCCAGACTCCTCACAGACTAGACAGTTGCCTTCCAACTCAATACTCTTCAACAGTGGGCATTCTCTTTACTGTATGGGGAGGTTTTCTCATACATCATTAAGGAACCTACTATGTTAATGTGAAAATGTTGTTTAGCTAGAGATCATTTATTTCTATTTTGGGAAGAACAAAAATGCTAATGTTATTGTCTATATATTTTAAAAATCAGTGGAATTCAAAAATAAACAATGCAAAAGCCTGCAGATTTACTGTGTATACATACAGTCTATTAAAAGCCCCTAAAAAAGGTAACACAAATCTTGACACCATACCTTTCTTCGAGAAGCTTATAGAGGGTACGTCAAAAAATTCATGGAAAGGTTTATCTTTTAATTCAATTTTTCCATGAACTTTTCAAAGTACCCTTGTGTTTTCATTCTCGGAGGTAATTACCTGAGTCATTCTCTTCTTTTATTTCTTAGAAACCTGCTCGATACAGAAGAGCCATAAGTTATGACAGTAAAGAATACTACATGCGACTAGCCTCTGGCAATCCAGCCATTGTCCAAGATGCCATTGTTGAGAGTTCAGAAGGTGAAGCTACCCAACAAGAACCAGAGCATGGTGAAGACACTATTGCTAAAGTCAAAGGTCAGCCTTCCTCTTTGATTTTGATGAAAAATCATTTGGGAACATTATATTTGAATTTATATGAAAATATGAGCAACTGACCAGTAGGGCCAATCTTAAAAGTATGCAGGCATACTTTACCATCTCACCTTTCTTAAAGATTGATTTCTATATTAGAACTAAAGAAACTAGTTCTTCGTTATTGCCTGCAGATGAATGTAATGTGCCTGTTGGCTTAATTTTTTATTGTATTTGTCAGAATGTCCAGTGGCACTTGGTATTTTAAGTAAAGGCCCCAATAACTAAATAAATACAGTCATGCACCATATAACGACATTTCAGTCAGTGACGGACTGCATACACGATGGTGGTCAGAGCCATAGGCTCTACCATATAGCCTGGTATGTAGTAGGCTGTATTATCTCAGTTTGTGTAAGTGCACCCTGATGTTCACACAATGACAAAGTCACCTAACAACACATTTCTTAGAACATATCCTCACTGTTAAGCAATGCATAATTGTATTTATAAAATTAAAATGATTACCTAATGTGTCATTAGTGCATATTAGCCATCACTAAAAACTAATGGTCTTTCTTCCTTTGAGCTGAAAGAGATCATGCCAAATCTAAACTTTAGGAGTTTAGTATCTGATGAATTGGACTAAATTGGCCATAGGCTTTTGGGGGGGTTTTTTGTTTGTTTTTGTTTGTTTTTTATAATTTTCATTGAACCAAAATTGATACATATTTTGTGGGTTCAACATTGAGATATGTTTATCAAATCAATATTACTAGCATATATATTGTTACAAATTATAATTATTCTTTATGGCCCTCATCCAATCTCTCACCCTCCCTGTCTAATTACCCTAGATTTCTTCTCTCCCTCTGAAAGAGTAATAGTTACTCTGTTGATTTGTTGCTTAGATGATCTGTCCAATGCTGAGAGGTGTGATCAGGTCCCCCAATATTATCATAGAGCAGATGCTTCTTCTGTCACTCTGAAATGGGCTTAGTGGAGAGAGACATCCTCTGATTTTCTTTATCTCTGCTGGTGACTCTGCTTCTGTCAATGTACTCCAATGGCTGGCGGACCATCTGCCTGGTGTTTGTGGCATCTAGCCGCTTTCCTGGCAGCCATGGTTACTGTGGTGGCTGTGGTGGGACACCCACATGGAAGTGATGTTTTTGGCATGCTCTTTGGTGCTGGCGGTGTGCCTGGTTGTAGAGAGTGTCTGATCCCTGGCTCCAGGCAGCCATACTTTTTGATCTGTACTTTTACATATGTATGTCCTCAGCCTGAAATGCTGTCTTCCCCCTTTGTACAGCTTCTCCGTGATCTATACTTTAACAAATCATACTCCTTCTTGAAGATACTGGTCAAGTATCAAACCATCCTTCTCTGAAGACTTTTCCAACTCCTCTGTCCACCTGATAGCATTTTGCTCCTATCTCTAATAGCAATTTTAATGATTTTTAACTGCAGTATGTTTTTCTCTTTCTAATTTATGAGTTTTTCTCAGAGGCAGAGATCATTTCCTCTCATGTTATAGCTTTTGGCATGTGACTAGCACAAAATTTGATCAATTTAGTTGAATAAGTAAATTAATCCATTGTTTTAGCTTTTTTAAGCCTCTGATCCACCATAAATTCAAAGGTCTTTGCATAATCTATAAATAAAGCCCTACAGTACAAATTAAGATATTTTAATAAAAAGTTAGTTTAGAAATTAAAAGCTACTATTAGGGCCGGCCTGTGGCTCACTCGGGAGAGTGTGGTGCTGAGAACACCAAGTCCCCGGGTTCGGATCCTATATAGGGATGGCCAGTTAGCTCACTGGTTGAGCGTGGTGCTGACAACACCAAGTCAAGGGTTAAGATCCCCTTACCGGTCATCTTTAAAAAAAAAAAAAAAAGAAAGAAATTAAAAGTTACTAGATTAAGAATTAGTTTTAGCTGCTTGCAGTGGCATACACCTGTAATCCCAGCTGCTCGGGAGGCTGAGGCTGGAGGATCGCTTGAGCCCAGGAGTTCTGGGTTGTAGTGTGCTGTGCTGATTGGGTGTTCACATTAACTTTGGCATCAATATGGTGATCTGCCAGGAGCAGAGGACCATCAGGTTGCCTAAAGGAGGTGTGAACCGGCCCATGGCAGAATTGGAAGAGGTCACAACTCCTGTGCTCATCAGTAGTGGGAATAACCACTGCACTCTGGCCTGGGCAACATAGCAAGAACCTGTCTCTTAAATAAATAAAATAAAAATTAGTTTTAAAATTGTTAGTAAATTACAAATTAATTTCAGATCCAATTGTTTAAGCAACTAATACTACATGACCATAACAACAGAAAACATCATCTAAAATTGTGATCAGTTATCTCCCATTATTATAACATACCACGTTCTTGACCTTGGTGTTATAACACTGCACTCCAACCAAGTGAACTAACCAGCCAGCCCTAACTTACTATCTTTATTTGTGACGGTGATCCGTCATTTATTTACAGTATCTCCTCAATGACATCGGCCTACAAGCAACACAATTCTTATCATTAATTATGCTAAGCACTCTTTATCATCACTGTCATCTGCATTTATTGAGAATTTACTTTGTATTAAGCATGATCCTAATAAGCATTTTACATGAATTACCTCATTTAGTCCTCCAGCAATCTTCTACAATAGTATTCTTGTCCCAGTTTTATAGATGAGAAAACTGAGGTTCAGAAAGGGCAAATAATTTTCCACGGTCACGCAACACCAGAGGCTCTGCTGTTAACCACTGAACTGTGCTGCCTTGCTATACCTTCCAGAGTTATCTCAAATTGGAAATGTATAGGAGGGACTGCATGAGACCAGGTGGCTTCTGCAGTGTCACATGGCCCTCTTGGTGGTTGTTCTGTAGGTCTGGTGAAGCCTCCTCTAAAACGCTCTCGATCCGCACCTGATGGAGGAGATGAGGAGAACCAGGAGCAACTGCAAGACCAGATTGCTGAAGGCAGCTCCATAGAAGAGGAGGAAAAAACAGACAATGCCACCTTACTGCGCCTGTTAGAGGAGGGAGAAAAGGTATTGTGCTTCTAAAAAGTAAAGATTGTATGTAAGTAGCATATCACAGGACGAGTAAATGGGATGGTTGTGGAAGATAAATATCTTAGCTTCTGTAATGAAATACAGTACTAAGCAATCTTTTGGGTTTAGCATTCCTCTCATCTTCAATGGTTTCTGACTTCTCTGAACACATTAAACAGCATAAAGTTTCATCAATATTAATACAACATTTACAATACTAATTAATTGTTAATATTAATACAACTTAATAATTGACACCTAATTCACTATCCTCCTCTATATTGTTTATTAGAACACAGCTTTTGGGGCCGGCCCGGTGGCGCACTGCTACAGTGTGCTGCTTGGGAGCACGGCGGCGCTCCCGCCGAGGGTTCGGATCCCACATATGGACCGGCCGCTCACTGGCTGAGCGAGGTGCGGGCGCAACACCGAGGGTTGCGATCCCGTTGCCGGTCCCGGCCCGGTGCAGGCACGACACTGAGGGTTGCGATCCGTTGCCGGTCACGAAAAAAGACAAAAAGGGAAGAAAAAAATGAGAACACAGCTTTTGCCATAATTCTCTATTTCAGATCCATGTAGACAACCCATTTAGTACTTTGGCCTTGTATTTTTTTCCTGCACCTCCATAATTCCAATAACCACCTACAAGGAGCTTCAGCCAATTTGTACCCTCACCTCCAGCCTTGTAATATTTAACCCCTGTTCTCTTTCACATGTGGAAGACTAGGTCGCCTTCCTATTTCCCTCTCAATCTACTGCACCCTGCTGACCTCTCAGCTCATTTCACTGACTCTACCTTGTAGCCTGAGCCCCTGCAGCATCGTATGCCTAGCAGCTCTTTTAAATTCTGTGCTTATAGTTTTTTCTGCCAAAATGCCCCTCTCTCCTTCACTTGCATAACCTCTGGCCTAGTGACTCCCATGTGATATAATCCCATTTATCTGGATGTCTATAATTCTCAAACATTGCAAGCTTTCCTTGACTGTCTTGCCAGTTTAGACTTGGTTAGGTACCCTTCCTCTATACTTTTATGCCTTGTATAAATCACTCTATATTATCAAGTCAATTATTTGTTCCTGTATCTGTCTCTTTCCCTAGATGGTGGGATCCTTAAGACAGGCACGGTTTCTTTACACAGTTCCCATTATTTTACACAGTTCCAATCACATGATAGACATCTGATAAACCTTTGAATGGAGGAGTGACTGGTTGAATAAATAAGGGAATGAATTGAATGTGTGGTGAATATTACCTTTTTAAAGGATTTTCTTTTTGCCCATTATATTACATCTTGTTATAACCTTTGAGATCTTACCCACTAAGAAGTAGTAACTAGAAATTGGGGCATAATTAAAACAATTCTGTTCAAGTGTATGTCCTAGTTAATCTTGAATGACAATATAGAAAGATCATGTGACTATAAAAGTACATCAGATCTGAAGGAAGCACAAGAGAGGCTCCTGGGGTCTTGGGAATGTTCTGTTTCTTTGTCTAGATGCTGATCACATCATATTTTTAGCATTTGAAAAGTCATCAAGCTATGCACTTAGGAAATAAACATTTTTCTCTATGTGTGTATATACACATATATATATATGCAATACTGCAATAGATTTATTTAAAAAGTACGTCAGGATTTTTCCTTTAACATTCTACCCTTTCATTATTGAAGTGGTTCAGATGTGGCAATGGAAATTGACTACAATTAGATATTTTAGAAAATCTATTGTAATGCTTTCATTCTTAAAACTTCTAATCTCATGAGTACAGGTTTGCTCTAATTGCTTTAGGTTTGAATAGTGCAGGAGGTATGTTCAAACTCACATTCATTTGACATTTGTTTGACTCTGATTTGGTTGCTGATTTTTTTTCCTTGGCTCATGTCGAGCTGAGTTTAAGCAAGAATTTTCAGTAAGAATTGAATACTGACCTTTGAAAAGAGAACAATACTTTCATTGAGAGATTTAGCAACTCTTCCTCCTGTGAGGAAAGTACAGCTTCTACCAAGGTTGGCTTTTTACAGTGGCACCGCAGTCTGCCAGGGAGGAAGGATCCAGGTGGGGAGTAAATAGGGACAAATTCCACATTTCCATTCCTAGGGGGTGTTATGGAAAAAGAGGAAAGTGAATTATGTGGAAGAGAAGACAACCAACAGTTCCTGACATGATTATGTACATTATCTCACTTAACTCTCACAGCAAGCTAATGAGGTATATTAGAAATTTATAAATGAAGAGGCTCAGAGAAATTAAGAAGCTTGACCAAGTCTACAACTATTAAGTGACAGAACTGGGGATTCAGCCATAGTTAGCAGGCCCTGCTCTGTCTCATCCTGCCTCACATAAGACACATCCTGTTCTACTCTCCTTACACGTGTGCCTAAATTTCCTGTCCTGCCAAGCTTGTTAACATCCGTCTCCCTCCATGAGAGCAGGGACCTTATCCAACTTGTTCATCACTTGTAGAATCTAGCACATATGTGCCTGGCATATAGTAAGTACTCATTGAATATTGGAAGAGAGAGAATAGATGGGTGGGATGGATGGATGGATGGATGGATGGATGGGTATGAGTGAATGGTTCTTTTCTTTTACTGAAGTCAAATGCAAACCAGACTGCAGTCTAGACTGATTCTTCTTCACATGCTTAACTCAGGTTTAATATGCTTAGTTCAGGGGTTGCCATAACAGAGTAACAAAAAAAGAAATTATCTGAATTTTTTAAAAAGCTGCATTAGTGAAATGTTTTGTTTTGTTTTTTTTAATAGATCCAACACATGTACCGTTGTGCTCGAGTTCAGGGCCTAGATACCAGTGAGGGGCTACTTCTTTTTGGTAAAGAACATTTTTATGTGATTGATGGATTTACCATGACAGCAACCAGGGAAATAAGAGATATTGAAACCTTACCTCCAAAGTAAGTAAATGAATGAAGAGACACATAGTACATCTATCTTTAGAAGTCAGAAAATATATTTGCATAGTTTTCTTATTTAATCCAAAAATTGTGTTCTGAGTAATGAAATCTCTCAGTTTGTGTGAATCTGTCATTATATATCCACAAGGGTAATACTCAGTTATGTTAATAAAGAAAAAATTTGCCTTGTTTATCAAAATGAAAACTAAATAAATTTTATTTTTGTGCATTAATAACATCAGACTACTTGTATTATAATCTATATATTTATAAATCAATTCTGAATTTGTAAATTGTTCTTTTTTGAAATTATCAGTACATACGCAGTTGTAGAGAAAATGCAGATTGCTGCCCAATACTCTTAATCAAAGAGCATTACCATGTGCTCTTGAGTACCCTGGAAGCAACATGACAGAAGCACATGCAGGGATCAGCAGACTCGGTTTTATTCCTTTACTTCTGCCAGTCCTATGACGGAAGTGATAATGGGTAATGGAAAATTCAGGAGCCAGGCAAAGCTAGAAGGAAGATAAGAAGCTTAAGGCTTACAAAATCAGCGGGCCTTTTCTCTTCCTTTAACATTTGAATACCTAGCACTGTTGACTGTAGACATGGTCTCTGTACTTCACTCCTAGAAGATATTTCAAATAATTTCTTTCAACAACAATCAGGGACACGTTATGACTTTCATAGGCCCTTCCTCCACACAAAAATATTAAAAATTGTATTTTGTGACTATTGGTATAAATATAAATATGCTCATACTGTATATTAAAACATTTTCTTCTACCTAAAAGTTCTATTTTTTTCTTTTGATTTTAAAAGAAATTAAAACCTTTTCTTGGGTCTCAATATGTGGTCTTGAGCTCTGTGGCAACTATGTCTGGTAGATATTTCTGTCTTGACATAAGGGGATTCCTTGTATGCCAAGGAGCTGACATATTATTCTTTTAAACATATTATTTTAACTGAAAATGCCAATATATTGTTCCCCCATCCTATTCATGTGTTGAAAACAGCACACCTTTTGTTGAGCAATGAGTTTATCTCTTGCTGTGTTTTTATTTCCCTTTCTCTTGGCTGCCTATAGTATGCATGAGCCAATTATCCCTAGAGGAGCCAGGCAAGGTCCTAGTCAGCTCAAGAGAACATGCAGCATTTTTGCTTATGAAGATATCAAGGAAGTACATAAAAGGAGGTATCTCTTGCAGGTGAGTTGTTTTAGTGTAGTAGTAAACATTTTATCATATTCCTTTATTTGGAAGATGCATTATTTTAAAAGTAATATGTTCCATGAAAACCCTCTATAGGATTTGCATTCTTTTTTAGTGTATTCCTTAGATTTGGTTATATGATAGACAAACTCAGGTTACATGGATGCATACCACTGTATAATGCATCTTTTTTTAAGAAAACACAACCTCAAATTCAGATATCTATGTTGTCCATCTTTTCCTGTAGCTATACAAATCAACATTTTAATTGTTTTTAATATAAAAATTACATCCTCACTATAATTTTACAAAAATATAATTTTATAATTTCTCTGTTTCTATTATTGTTTTATTATTAAGGATTTCTAAAATAAATTGAGCAGAATTTTAAGAATCTTTTTATTGTGTATCTTAATCTGCAGGGGGTATTCATGACTAAAAATGTTCTTCCATCAACAAATTAACTCCTCCAACATTGTGGAAATTCATGCTGGAAAAGTTAATATATAATCTTATTTGTGAACTTCTGTTTTTTCTTAATATTTTTTCTCTGATCATTTCAGCCCATTGCCGTGGAAGTTTTCTCTGGAGATGGACGGAATTACCTCCTTGCTTTTCAGAAAGGAATTAGAAACAAAGTCTATCAAAGGTCTTGTTTATTAAGAACACTTTATATGCTTTCATGGAAAGATATGAGAGGGAAAGCTAGTACCAGTTCAGCTAGTTTTTAAATATCTAGAATTTAGATTAGTGAGTCAATATCTTTGAAGAAAATATTTGTTTCATGTTTTGCCAGCCTCTTGAAACATGATTCTTCTAACTTGCTTGTAAAATAATGCAGTTCTATTGTAAAATACCATTTTTCCTCCTGGTAACTTATAATAGAGATCATCAAAAGCTACTTTTATCACTAAGTCCTGTGTCTCTAAATATAAAAATATGATGAAACTGTAGCTTAAAAAATAACACTTCAGGTTCAAAATAGGCTTTCTTCCTATTTATTGAAATGAGGACAATGCCATTCCTTGCGATTGAGTGCAGGCACCAAGTTCCCTTAGCATTTATATTCACCTCAGACTTATCTCTGGCCTAGGAAGGGAAGTTGGATACCTTCATTCTTGAAAAAGTAGTATAGCCAAATAAAGCACTTAATCTAATTTAAGTATATTTTATCTTTGGCAAACTATAATTAAAATTTACCTTTTAAAAGAAAAACAAGACATATCCATGATACTTGAAGATATTTCTGTTGGATATGTGAATTATAAGACTTTTCTGAACTGATCGTAGAGATGAGACACATTCTCTTCTTCTTTGAAGGGTGGTATATGTCTTGGCAATCCCTCTATTACAGAGTTTTGTATTTCCAATTACTTCCATGAGGAATAACTAATACCATGCAACAGTGCTTGTCATTGAAGTACAGCAGTTTTACCTGTGAGCACGTAGGAAATGAGGATGGCTCTTCAAATAAAGTGTCTGTGGTTGTTGAGTGGTAATCCAAAACTCCTTTCCCATATGGGAAATGCTAAGTAAAATGACTGAGATTCACTTTTCTTATCTAACTTTTTAAGTTCTAAAAGTGAAATTGTTTTGAGTGCTAGGAAATTATTTGCTGTTCATAACTAGAAACTGCTATGAGGAGGTGAGTTAGTCTTTCTCTGAGAAATTCTGTGAATATGCCAAGTTCAGGGTCTATATCCATTGCAGGAATTTTTGCATAATTTTCCCATAATTCTCTTTTGCCCTTAAAAAATTTATATCAACATTGTAAGTAACTCTGAAAAAAATTTATAACAGTGTCACATAAAAGTCCTATTTTATATGTCCCTTCATTTGTTTAGTGATGTCTCTGTTCTATCATTTGTTTAGCTATCATTACTTGCTGTCATGTGAATGAATATTTAGCTGTTAATCACTCCTTACGACTTCATTAAGTCGACTCAATTCCTACAAATCAGTGTTGCAAGGCTTTTTCTTTTGATAGCATGGCAGCATATGCCGAAGTCCAAAATAATAGATTTTGCTATGAACCTTTCTGTCTAGTTTTGGAAGTTTTCATCTTACCCTTTTTTATAACCTGGAGAGTGTTCCAATTATTGTGTATTCCCTTTGCCTGCCATTTACTGGGTGATGGGAGGGTAGATGCAACAGTGAAGGCCTGATGATTCATCCTTTTTTAGGCTTCCATTAGATCCTGACTGAGACTTCATCTGCAATTTTATGCTATTTTTAAATTTTCCAGGTTTTTGGCTGTAGTGCCATCTCTAACTGACAGTTCAGAATCTGTGTCAGGTCAACGACCGAACACAAGCGTGGAGCAAGGGTAAGTGGTTTGTTTCTTTCACATTACAGTTTAATGGTGAATTTATACCAAATTCATATCTGGTCAGTATTATCTAACATGAAATGAGAGTTATCCCCCTAGTGGTTGCAGAAAATTTTCTAAATACTGAAAACTGCAAGAAAGAAAATAAAAATGTGGAACATAATAGCTAATGTTAAATCACTGCTCATATTTTGGTCAATTCCTTTCTAGTCCTTTAAGCATGAATGTATAGCCATGTTCATAATTGAGTTTATACTCCAAATACAAGCTTTTATTCTGCTTCTTTCATTCAGTGTTATATTTAAATATTTCCCTGTCTTTAAAAAATTCTTCAGAAACATAACTATTTGCCATCTATTCATCATATGTATAAAGAATTCTGTTATCATACTACTGGAAATGTGATTCCTCATTATTATCCCTCATTACTAAGGGGACTCTATTTTGAGTAGAATCCCCTTAGTAAAATAAAGGGTATGAATTTCAAGAATCTTGATAAACAAAACCACCGATATCCATAAAAATTAAACAAATTTATATTCCACCATTAGTGGATAAGGCTTTTTTAAATGTATATTTCTTTAATTACTAGTAAATTTGAGTTCTGAATAAGTTTGTTAGCCATTTTAAGTCATCGTTTTTAAATTACCCATATCTTTCACCCATTTTTCCTTAGAGTTCTTATAATCAATTTGTATGGGATTTTTCTATAATAATGTATTACTCCTTTGCCTATCAAATTTGATGCAAATTGCCTAGTTTTTTCTTAATTTTTTAATTGCTTTTTGACACTTAAATTGAAACTTCCGTTTTTATATATTCAAACCTATCAATGGTTTCCTTTGTGCTCTTTACTGCACTTTTAATCTTAGAAAATTCTTCTGGATGATGTAGCCATTTCAAGAATCCACATACTCAGCTTCATTTACAGTCACTCAGTAACTAGTAGCCCTTTGTAATCCACTGGAAAAGAAGAAATATTCTGAGGCTGCAAATAAATTACAGCATGCAAGAAAATGACTTAAAAATTTACAAGGAATTCTGTAATTTGTAAATAAAATTTGATACCAGTCTGCGTGCATCTAAATATATTGTTTGTATATTTCTCTTTAAGGCTTACCCAATACAAATGCTAAATATTTGTTTTTCTGAACCTCAAAAACATGTTTCGTTACTAATCATTTGTGTTGTTAGCATAAATACAGGAAGTGAAAGGTTTCCTTAAAGCATATTGACCCTTTTTTCTATTTGTATTCAAATAGCTAGTACTTTTACCTGCCTGGATAATCTTAAACTTGCTATTTCATTGTCCTTGCTACCCTTCTGTGCAAAGTTGGCAGTTCTTAAAGAACTTTTAAGAGCTCAGAGGCAAAAAGCAGTAATTTATTTTCAACTTTCATCTCTTTTTCAGTTGTCCCCTTAAGTATAAAGTTGAGGAGTGATCATGGTTATTTTTCCACATAATAATGTGTGTATCCTGCACATTCAATTTGCCTGATTGAAAGAATTTATGTAGAAGTGAAAAGTGTGTCTGTACTGTTGAGCCAGATGTGTTTATGAACTCAGGCTTACAAATCTTTTGATTTCCTTTCAGATAATAAAATTTATCGCTAAATGATTTCCTCCTGGATCTGTAACCAATTATTAATTATCACTATTATAAAGTTGTTTTATAAAATACTGAGAAAGTCTGCTGTTTTAAAATCTAGTTTGTGAATTTTAAATGACCTGAACAGCAGTGACTTTCCTGTCTTAAAATATTCATAGTTTCATTCACTTGTTCACTATGTCTTTTAGGAGATGTGCTATGTACCTATTGTGTTATCAGTTATTCCAATTAAATGTCTTAGGATATGTTTGCATAGGAATTATGGTAAAAATTAGAAGGTTGGACTACATCAATAGTTTTTCCAACTCCTTTGACCATAACCTACAGTAAAATATATATACTACATTACATCCCAGGATATACAAACTGAGTCAAATATTCACAGAAAATAATTTTTAATTATAAGATACCTACTGATATTCTGTTTTCTTCAGTTCAGTTCTGTTATTTCATATTTCAAAATGCTAATCATAACCCACTAAACTGATTTTAAGACTCAATAATAGGTCACCTGTAGTTTGAAAAATTTCTGGACCAGGCAACTTAAAGTTTTCAACTTTATAATTGTCACATTTAAAACTGTATTCCCAACAATTGATTTTACTGTGTATTGTTTTTAGATCTGGGTTGCTTAGCACTTTGGTTGGAGAGAAGTCCGTGACTCAGAGATGGGAGGTAAGCTTAATGAATATGTAAGTTTCCTTAGTAATTTGTAGTTAGAGTATATAAACCATACAGTTAAAAGCACTTCAATCATCCATAAAATATATACCATAGGTAAAATGTTTTCTCTCTCTCTTTTTTTTTTTTTTTAGGAAAAAAAGTGTTTTGTTGTTTTGAAATCTGTTAAACAGAAACTGTCCTTCACCCCATTTTGCATATAATATTTTTTAAAGTGAATGTAGTGGAAGTAATTGATTGCTCTAAAATAAATCTTTATTTATCTTTCCCCAGAGAGGTGAAATCAGCAACTTCCAGTATTTGATGCACTTGAATACATTAGCTGGCAGATCATATAATGATCTCATGCAGTATCCTGTCTTCCCCTGGATCCTTGCAGATTATGATTCAGAGGTAAATCTCAAATCATTTTGCATAAGTGGAACACATTTTCAAAAATAATTCAAAGATACTGCAATTGCTTAAATTTTTTATTTGCTTTGTAGTATAGTGTACTCAGCAGGCATTTATTTCAAGAAGCTGAAAAGCATTTTAGCATAGACATATAAAAACTTTGGATAATTGACCCACTTATTGGGTACTAGACATTAATTTATTAGTTTCTATTTAGTTTCCTTAAGTGCTAATTAATTTGCATCCATTGGTGGATGTCACAATCCTTCTGGTGGTTAGAATTTTTTGCTGGAAAAATGTGAAATAACTCTTCTGCAAAATATTCCTTCTACATAGAAGGAATTTTTTGTACCATTCTAAGAACCCTTGAGAGAAGATTTTGAACAATTCAAAATGTATATGACTTGGAGTTCAAAATCAACAGCAGAGACTGGAGGGCTGGTAGGGCGGAGACAGTGTGGAAGGGAGAAGCCCCTTTGACCTGCGAGGGAGGTGGTGTCCACTGCCCCGTTCTGTATCCCAATGCCCAGCGCCAGCACCAGCCGCAAGAGTCAGGAGAAGCCACGGGAGATCCTGGATGCAGCGGAAGATTATGTTAAAGAGAGATGTGGAATATATTCAATGATATGTCACAAGAAAAGCCAGATCAAGTTTTGGTTTGGGTTAGAGACTTTATAGTACAAAAAGCTGATGAAGTTGTTCAGGTGTATGCAAGAGTTCATAGAAGCACAGCTAAAGACTTGATCATCCCTACAGATTTATGAAGAGGACAGAACAGACATTGCTATTCCACTTTATAAACAGAGGTTCAGAATGATGAAGCTATTTGCCCAAAGTCGCATAGTAATTGGTGGAATACAAACAGAATCTAAAAGCTTCCTGAGACATCTCTGTCTCTTTAGCAGAGTTCTTTGCTTCTGCAGTATTTAATACATACCACATTACAGCATTTAATTGTGTTTTGAAATATTTTTATTATAGAATTAATATATGCCCATTAATTTTAAAATTATAACATTTTATACACATATCCCATTATTTTTTAAATTATAACATTTTATACACATATCTCAGTCTCTCAGGGTCACTATTCTTAAGAGTTTGTCTATTCTTCCATCCTGCCCCCATAAATAAATGAATAGTGAGGGACTTTAAGAAGTGGACTGGCAGAGTTCTAAATTTTTGAAAAATGTTGATTTGCCTTCCTGAAAGGTTGGGCCATTTATTCTACCAACATAATCACACTGTATTGTAATCCTTCATTTACATGTCCTTCTTCCATTATACAGGGAGCCTTCGTTCTGTTCAAATTGGGCACTTTGTTTCTGAGATATAGTTATTTAGCAAATTAAAAGATAGAATGCATGCTACATGTAAACCTGAACCAAAAGTACTTCCCGTCACAACCGTCCTTTCACTTTATCCCTCATAAAGTGAGTGATATTTCCAAATGGTTATGACAGGGATTTTGAAAAGATCAATCATTCTTAAAATTTAGAAATTTATTGGGCCTTTTTATTTACTAGGATTAGGGCTACTTATATTTTCAGAAATTTTATACATCACCATATTAGGGAAAAAGGTAATGTCCTCAGAAAGTTTTAGTCTAAAGAAAGAATGGAAATCTATTTACATACATGGGTGTCATGGCTGCATTTGATGTGTGAATCTATATATTTGCATGTGTAGTTAACATGCACACCTAATGCACATTTGGGTGAATAAATAAATCTAATAGAAAGAAAAGAGATCAGGAGTAGAGATTGATAGAATGAAAATATTTTTTCTTCAAGTCAATCAAGAAAATATAGATTTTAGAGAGATGTGGGAAGTCCAAAAAGAATGTAGTTTTGTGAGGAGAAAATGGGGAACTGTGTCAACCTATACTGTTTCACAGGGGCATCATGGGTCCCTTAATTGAATGTTCAATTCTCTACTTCCTTCTCCTCATGCAGTTCTGACCCTCACTCTATATTCCCCATCTCAGGAAATGGTACCACCATCCAACCTGTCATACAGACTGAAAATTATGCTTTTCCTACTGCCATGTCTACTCAGTGGCCAAGGCATGTCTACCAAGTCTTTCTAATGTCATCCTGTGTCTCCATCAGTATTGCCAGCGTCTCATCTCAGGCCCTCTACATCTTTCCCAGCACCGTAGCCTCCTAATTGGACTTCCTACTCTAGTGTCCCTCCCCTTCCTTCACTCTGCACTGTCCTCTGCACTGCAGCCAGTTTCAAAAACACATGTCTAACTGAGTCATCCTCCTGTTTAATATTATTCAGTGAATCATCGTCATAACCTTTTTGGTGCAGCTCCTGCCTGCGTATCCCTTATGTACTCCCAGAACTGCTATCCTGGGATGCCCTAGTTACCTCTCTTGGACCTCAGTAACTTTTCACATGTAGCTTTTCACATGTAACCCTCCACCCACTAATTCATCTGGCTAGCTCCATTTCATCCTTCGAGACACACTCAAGCATCACCTCTGTGATGGGGATTTTCTGTTTTTCATCTGTCATCGTCTGTTCCCACACTGCCTTGGAGCTGTGTGTCATGGTATTATTTTCCCCCTTTTTAATCATTGTACTGTCTTTCACAGTCATGCTATTTGTTTGACCCTACTTGATTGTAGGGTCCTTGAGCACATAGACTACCTTATGTATCTCTGAATTGTCAAACCCAAACAATGGCTGGTACTTGTATGCACTTTAACTTTCGTTGAATTAACCAAAAAAGTATAAATGAGGTACTTTGCATGTAGAGTTTGAGAGGACAAATATACTAACTTGACTTGTATGCATAAATATGGATTAGTTTCTCCTGCCCAAGATTTTTGAAATAAAAAGTTTGGCAAAATTGCTCAGTCAGGATACACTATAAAAATGACAAATTAAATATCCCACAGGCACATATTTCAAATAGCTACTTTTAAAACCCTAAGACAGTAAATTTTGGTTGCCTTTTAAATACTTGAATTGGGTCAGCTAGAGATAAACTTTTAAAATAATCTCTGATAGACTGAAAGAATCAATCTAATTTGAAAGTCACTTGATCTGGTATGATGTCGACTTTTAGAGGTGAATGAATTACTGGGCACTCTAGTTTATATCACTTCCGGATCACCTGTAAGAAGAAAATGCTCAGAAGCAAAGTTGGAGGGAAACAGTGGGGGAAGGGGGGGCACAAAAAGGAGATTTAATTCTCCAGTTGTGTGGGTGCTGCAGGATAATGATGAACTGGGGCTTTCGTGTTCACGGCTTCCTGCTGCGTCCTTGCCAAGACCTGGAACCAAGTCTTTTATCCCTCTTATTCCTCATTCCCAAACCTGAATGTTAAGTGCCTTCCTCTGTGAAACACATAATTTCCAAAGCAATTGTCTTCAGACTGAATCAGTTAACAAACTGCCATGTACCTGTCTGTAAAGTATGGGTAAACAGTAGGTACATATCATTGTTTTGGAGTTTCATTCAGCCAGTTTGACCCCATAGATACTAGTGCATTTATAAATCATTGTCCACTACAGTCACTCTATCTACTTTGGTGAGAATAGACGGTGTGTAGTAACTTGGAATTGGGTTTCATTTTGTATTTTAGGAGGTAGATCTTACTAATCCCAAGACATTTAGAAACCTGGCGAAGCCAATGGGAGCACAGACGGACGAACGGTTAGCTCAGTATAAGAAGCGATATAAAGACTGGGAGGATCCTAATGGTACGTAACTTTTCTGTTCTGGGATTTTGCACCTAAGTTTCAAAAGTAGGCCATCATTTAGTGACCTAATATCCTTGCATCCTTCTTCTAATTGCTTTTATATCATTATATCTATATCATATGTGCACATACATATACAGATTATTAGAGTAGAAAAATTAGGTTTTTCATACCAGCTTATTACATGCTTAGAAGGCATTTTTCAGTAGCTTGTCAGAGTACTGGCAGAAAAGTAAGTATGTCTGGTTTGCATAGGGCAGAAATTTCCCATCATAATCTACCTCTATCTCTAATCATTTAGTACAAGAAGTACACTTTCATTTATTGGCTCTCTTTTCATTTCATTGAGGCACCTTTTGGAACCCTTTTGCATTTAAAAAAAAAAAAAAAATGGGGCCGAGCCCGTGGCGCACTCGGGAGAGTGTGGTGCTGGGAGCGCAGCAACACTCCCGCCACGGGTTCGGATCCTATATAGGAATGGCCGGTGCGCTCACTGGCTGAGCGCGGTGTGGGCAACACCACACCAAGGGTTGCGATCCCCTTACCGGTCACGAAAAAGACAAAAAAAAAAAAATGAATTGACTACCTGCTAAAACTATACAATTTACTTACTTGTTATTTGTTATGTTTAATGTTTTTTGTGATTCCCCCTCAGGCAAAACAAACAAAGGAGGGAAAAATCTCAGCGTATGCCTATTATTATTCCTGTGGTGTGGGCTCTTTTTTTTCTCTCTGCCAAAGAGAATAGTAAAAATACATAAAATTGTATAATATTTATAGATAACAATTTAGTAAATATATTATTACAAGGCCAGAACCTAATAAAAAGTAGCTACAAGTTAATATTCTGCTTTAGTGGAAGATGGTTTGCTATTAAGGGTTAGCTATTACAATAAGCCTCAAAACTTGAAATTGGTAGATATGCTGAGTTTTGGGGGAAAGGCCATTGAATTGTACTTACTTTGGATTACTGCCAAAAGTGTAAGTGAGGGATAGTAGTGTCGTAAGGTTTTTTTGCTACAAATAACAGTACTAACTGCATTTAGTGTCACAGTTATCACATATGCTGGTATTTCCAAACCTATTAATGCCAATTTTATTTTTCATATTTTCTCTTTGTTTTCAATTCTGCTTTAATTTTCTTGAATAGGAGAAACCCCGGCCTACCACTATGGGACTCACTACTCATCTGCAATGATTGTGGCCTCATACCTTGTAAGGATGGAGCCTTTCACACAGATATTCTTAAGGCTGCAGGTAAAACTTTACATTTGGAATTTTTCCTTTCTATTCAAGAATATTTGTATTTTAAATTGTCACCATTTTTTAAATGTTGTTATCTTGCCCTACAAGAAGCCCTGTGAAGTTTTAGTGACAAAATAGTCAAACAAAATTAAAGTAGAATTACCTAGACCAAAATTGATGAATAAACTAGGATTCATTTAAAATAAACAAGTGCTAGTATCCTTTAGTTATACATAAGTAAATAGCATACACTTTTCAACTGTTCCTAACTGGCTGAATCCAACAAATGTTAAAAAAAAAAAAAGAGTGATATATTCTAGCTCATCTGCTGTCTTCTTGATTGTAATTGCTTTTCTACACATTCTCTTTCATTTTATTCAGCAAATATTTATTGAATATCTATGTGCCAGGCACTGTTCCAGGTGCTTGGGAGGACATCAATGAAGAAAGACAAAAGCCCTTCCTTGTGGAGCTTATATATATTTTAGTTGAGGGAGACAGCCAAACATAATAAATAAGTAAAATGTAAGTGCTTTAGAATGTGGTAAAAGCTATCAGAAAAATATCGATCAAGGAAAGGGAATTGGGAAGTGGGGAAATGGGAGGTGGGGGAGTGCAGGATGCATTTTTAAATAGAGTGGTCAGAGTTGGTCTTCTCCAAACAGAAACCTGAAGGAAGTGAGGGAGTTGCTACTGCAGACATCTGGAGGAAGTATGCTCCAAGCAGAGGGAGCAGCCAGTGCTTGGGCCCTAAGGCAGGCATGTGCCTGACATGTTTGTCAAACAGCAAGGAGGCCAGCATGTCCAGAACAGATTAAGAGCCAAGGAAAGTCATGGGGATGAGGTCAGAAAGGAAGCAGGGGCCAGATTGTGGCAGGTCTTGGCACCATTGTACGGGCTTTGGCATTTCTCAGTGTGAATGTCATAAGACAGATATACCATGTTCAATTAAAATACAGCATATGAAGTTTAAAGAGGAAAGTGTATCTGTGAGGCCCTGTAGGCAAAAGGAATCTCTTTTCTATTTGAATTTATCAATCTGTAACTTTTTGATTACCTTTCCTAATTTTCCACTTAATTCTCATTGGTGTGGAAACGTGGATGTATGTTAATTTATAAAATTAGCCAAATATGTATATAAATAACTTGAATATTTCCAACTGTAGATGGTTTACATTAGAATCTTTTCTTAGGAGATCATCAAAATATGTAAGAACTCATTTCATTATAGTGTTGTCCTCTCTAAAAACTAATATTTTTGAAGTGACTTTTGAAACTTTTATATTAGGATTTCACTTTTATTATAAAATTAATACATTGAGCACCCATGTGTAAGGAGAACCCCAAAGAGAATTAGATTCATTTTCTTTTTGTGATTATTTAAAATTCAGCATATTTAGCATAGGATAATGGAAATTGAAATGTCGCCAAACATACTTGAGGTTTTCAAACCCATGAACTTGACAGAAACTGTGAAGTGGAAATGCTTCTGTAATAGAGGCATGCCTTCTCATTCTGCCCACAGGGTGGCCACTTTGACCTTGCTGACCGGATGTTTCACAGTGTGCGTGAGGCGTGGTATTCAGCATCAAAGCACAACATGGCAGATGTGAAAGAACTTATCCCAGAATTTTTTTACTTGCCAGAATTCCTATTCAATTCCAACAACTTTGATCTAGGTATGTAAAGCAATGGCACTATCTTAGGAATGTTAGCCAAGAAAAAACCAGTAGAAATAGTCACTTTTCTGAGGATTCTCTGTAGCACACATTAACAAGGAAAGACTTCCTTGTAGTTTCAGTTGCTGTTATTTACTGTAATTGTGTACATGTGTGTGATTAAATATAAAAAGAAAAGCAAATTTATGCTGCAAAAGAGCCATGTGAAACCTAGATTCTGAGAGACATTTATGAATTGACCCAGATTACCTCTGATGTTCACAATTTTGTTGTTTCGATTAAAACAATAGTCAAGTGAAAATTTATGTGAAAATTATTACTGTGGAAATCCATTAATAGCCAAGTGGCATATCCAAATTTTTCATGTGTTGTTTTAATCTTGTGTATTGCCTGATGCATTCTCAGTTTATATGCTGAATGTGTTTTAAAATTAGAATTTTAGAATAACTTTAAGTAAATCCCTTTTCTTTATCCTGTTGGGATCTGATTTTCTAGAAAAACAGGATCAAATCAGCATTTATAGGGCCGGCCCGGTGGCGCACTGCTACAGTGCGCCGCTTGGGAGCGTGGCGGCACTCCTGCCGAGGGTTCGGATCCCACATACAGACCGGCTGCTCACTGGCTGAGCAAGGTGCGGGCGCAACACCGAGGGTTGCGATCCCGTTGCCGGTCCCGGTCCGGTACGGGCGCGACACTGAGGGTTGCAATCCGTTGCCGGACACGAAAAAAGACAAAAAGGAAAAAAAAAACATTTATATGAAGGAGGGAAATTCGTTATTACTGTTTTTATATTATCTGGCAGTCAGGCAAGTCGATCTGACGACTTTGGTTACAGTTTCTTGGAACACAGTTTGCTGATCTATGCTTCTGAGTATTTCTTTTAAAACATATCAAAATTCCACTGTTTCCAATTTAGAATATTCCTGCCAAGTATTGTTCTGTTTTCGTATTTGTTAGTATCCTGTATATCCTGCTGTTTTTTTTTTGTTTGTTTGTTTTGTTTTTTTGTCTTTTATCTTTTTCCGTGTCCGGCAACGGATCGCAACCCTCAGTGTTGCCCCCGTACCGGACCGGGGACCGGCAACGGGATTGCAACCCTCAGTGCTGCTCCCGCGCCTCGCTCAGCCAGTGAGTGGGAACCGGTCTGTATGTGGGATCCGAACCCTCGGGCGGGAGCGCCGCCGCGCTTCCCAAGCGGCGCACTTATCCAGTGCGCCACCGGGCCGGCCCTATCCTGCTGTTTTAAAAACAGAGAGTTGATCGTGTAAGTCGTTATTATACTACCTCCATATTTTCATTAACAGAAAATTTAGGGAAATATTCATATCCTATATGTTTCAGTGATTTTTCAAGGTTTTTTTTTTTTTTTTTAGTAATTTATTTAATTGTCTATCAGTAGCTTTTAACTTTGTGAAATTACAGCTTCAGATACCATAAGAAAGATAATAAGACTCACAATAGCCCCAGCAAAAGTCCCGAAGTTGAGTCCCATTACCTCTGATTGGGCCCGGAGCTTCCCCTTGAGCAGCTAAGAATACCAATGGCTAGGACTTAGAGTTGGAGAAAGCGGTGGCTCCCCAAAAGAATAAAATAGATAGCAAGCAAAGTCAACAGACGTGTGCGTACTACAGCATGTGAATCGGATGCACGTTACTGTTTTCTTATGTTTGCTTATTCTTCACCTTTGGAGAATGCTGCTTTCTTTCCTAGGCTCACCACTTTCAAAGAAACAAATATGGAGAGGTGCAGAAAGAAAGAGATACCCCCTAATCTTCAGAACGACTGAGTCAGTTATGATAATTCATGTTGCAAAAGTGTTTTAGTTAGACCCCTTACAAGCCCAACCAAACAATCCACTTTTAAAATAAGTAAATAAAAGAAGGGTCATGTATCTTTGTCACAATCAGCTTTATACCAAATCATCTTTCCTCCTTGAAATCACACACTTTATAAAAAATAGTTTGCATATAAAAGCTAAAACCATAAAGCTCTTATAAGAAAACACAGGAATAAATCTTCATGATCTTGAATTTGGAAATAGATTCTTTATTATGATATCAAAAGCACAAGCAACAACAACAAGAGATAAATTGGACCTTATCAAAATTAAAAACTTCTGCATCCAAGGATGTTATCAAGAAAGTGAAAAGACCCTATCGAATGGGAGAAAATATTTGTAAATGATATATCTGATAAAGGTCTAGTATTCGGAATAAAAACAACTCTTAACAATTCAACCACAACAAGATAACCCAACTGAAAAATAGGCAAAGGATTTGAATACATATTTTTCTAAAGAAGTTATACAAATGTCCAGTAAGCACATGAAAAGATGTTCAGCATCATTAGTCATTAGGGAAATGCAAATCAAAACTACAATGAAGTACCACTTTACATCCACTAAGATGGCTGTGATGGGGAAAAGACAGAAAAATAAAGACTGGCAAGGATGTGGAAAAAATTAAAACCCTTATACATTGCTGGTGGGAACTTAAAATGGTTCAGCCACTGCAGGAAGCAGTTTGGCTGTTCCTTAAAAAGTTGAACATAGAATTACCATTTGACCCAGAAATTTCACTCCTGGGTATATAGAATTGAAAACAGGAGCTCAAGCAAGTACCAGAAGAATAAACATGTTTGTAGCAGTATTATTCACAAGAGTCAAATGGCAGAAACAGCCCAGATGTCTATCAAAGAATGAGTGGATAAACAGATTATGGTATATACATACATAAAATGAAATATTATTCAAGCATAAAAATGAATGAAATGCTGCTAAATGCTACCAGGATGAACCACAAAGACATTATTCTAGGTGAATAATGGTCTTGTTCTTAAATCAATAGATGCACACAGAGGAGAGCTGCAGAACAGCAGAATTAGACCAAGGGTTTTCTACAAGCCATGTTCCCTTTATAAGTCATTTTTAAATTTCAGATAGTGCTACTAAAATAAAATTATATCACATAGTTGTTCAGGGATTACAGCAAAATTTTGAAAAGTAGTTTATATTTCAGGTTGCCTGGGGATTATTAACTGCTTCTTATTATCAAAAAATTAGATCCAGAGGGTGTTTCAGGGGGATTGGAGAGGAGCTGTGAAGTGTGGTGTGGTTGGGGGGAAGGGTTGTAATGACTTGATTTGTTTTTGTCTTAACTCATAGGGTAAGTTTTCAAACCAAGTCAAAACATTTCTCTAAACAATAAAGTGATTTTTTGTATCTCTCACTTAATTTCACATTGTAAATAAATTATCAAATAACAATGATGAAGACAAGATTATATCTAAGGAAAATGTTTTTATTGGCTTTCGCTTGAGATTGACTTTGTATTCTAACATTTCAACAATTGCATTTCTGCATAAAAATTTTTAATACAACTGTTTATCTAACCTAACCAACTGCTTTTAAGGTAGTGATTCAATATTGTTGTATATAGAATCATTTTTTACTATGATAATCTGATTTGTACCTATGAAAACTCTGCAAGCTAAAGTGATTTTTTTTTTTGGTGTTATTTAAAGAGAAGAAAAAAGAACACGTTTCCTTAGATGCCAGTTCCATTAAATGTATTTTGTCATGGATAGATTTCATAGCAAATAGTTTCTTCTGTATTTTAGAAATCGTCTGTCTATGACTTAAAATAACAGTTTATATGGAATAAGTATTATGTGCTTCATTGCAATATGATGGTTTTTTTCTGCTGGGTAGCCCCATAGTCTTTTCAAATATTTTTTCTATTAAATGATGCAAAAACAGCAAAAAGTTATATTGTGCCAGATTTTGCTTATTTAATGAGTATTTTACTGCAAAATACTTGTCAGTTCTCCAGAGCTCTCTTGAGAATTTAAAAGTTAGAAATATGAGAAACTTCATGTACTGCAAATATCTCCAGGAGACTGTGTCCAGGAGACTCAAAATAGTAGCCCCAAAAAATATCTCATTGAAAAGGAGTCCTACGGTCAATTACATTTCAGAACTATCGTGTCTAACATCCCTCTTAGAGAAGGGCAGTGCCCGTTAGCATATTTAAACCTCTGGGGAGTCTTACAGGAAAGAAACATGTCTAACATTGTATAACTCAGCATTTCCTGAAGACATTTGACAGGGAGAGCCCCTCAGTTTTGCTAACACTTCATAAATCTTTCTGAGGGAGTGCTATAAGGAGCAGTTTTGGGGAAATGCCAGAGTAGATGATCACTGAGGATTTTTTCTGGTGGTAAAATTTTATAGCTCTGGTAATGAATCTAACGCACTATTTCTCTGTCACTTTAATATGGTTACCATTTATCCCATTCTTTCATTCTTTTTTAATGTATCCAATTTCATAGGCTGTAAACAAAATGGCACCAAACTTGGAGATGTTATCCTTCCACCCTGGGCAAAAGGGGACCCACGAGAATTCATCAGAGTCCACCGTGAGGTAATGGAAGTACACTTTGCAGTTGAAGTTGGATTTCATTTGGTCATTGACCATAATACAGAGAGGACCTTGAGCAATGTGTCCCCCATTTGTTTAAGTAACTAATATTATCTTTCTGGATGTTAGTTATTTTAGTTCCTATTGACCACTGGCCAAGGTTTTTTACTTTCTGAGTGAGTAATAGAAGTCAGTCAGTGACTGAACCTGTGGTTCGGAATTACAGGCTTTGGAGTGTGATTACGTGAGTGCTCATCTACACGAGTGGATTGACTTAATCTTTGGCTATAAACAGCAAGGCCCTGCTGCAGTAGAAGCTGTAAATGTCTTCCATCACCTTTTTTATGAGGGTCAAGTGGATATCTATAACATAAATGACCCACTGAAGGAGACAGCCACCATCGGTTTCATTAATAACTTTGGTCAGATCCCAAAACAGGTATGGATGTTCTTTTCTTATCGTTGATGTGCTGTTTCATTTTTTAAGTTCTGTAATATTTCTGTACACGGAAGGTGACCATATAATAAAGTTTAGAGTAAGTTAATCAAGCTAACTTAATGAAGTTAATAAATATCACCCACTAGGTTCAATAGATCCCTAGATTATTGCTTTCTTCTCACTTTTGCAGCCCAGATAAATAGAAATTTTGTTGTTTAAAGGTAATTTTCACTCATGGACTAGTGTAGGGTGTACTTTCCTGTACCCATACAAGACCTAACAGGAGGGACCATGTATACACAGGATGGGCTTTTGTCCAGAGGCTGGTGGGAAATGAATGCTGATTTTAGGCAGGGAAATTATATGGTCGTATTTAAACTTTAAAAGTTAATTTCTGGCCTCTCTCTCTCTCTCTCTCTCTCTCACACACACACACACACACACACACACACACACACACCCCCCCGTAGGAGAGCCAAATGGAAGCACAAGAAGACCACTTAGAAAGGTGCTGCAGTAGTTCAGGGAACAGATGATGGTTGTTTGTATTAAATTATTGATGTACATATGTGAGTGCACATGCCATAGGAATGCCTGAGACGTGTAGTAGCTGCTCCCACCACTGTCTGGGGAGTAAGACCAAGAGCTGAGCCTCTCAGCACGCAGACACTGTAGATGTCCACCTCATGTTCAGTGACGAGCAAACCTCTGTTGAGAGACTTCATCCCTGTCATCCAGGGTATGGCAGGGGAGGGTGCACCAAGAGTCACCGCGGCACAGGGTGGAGAAGGTGTGCTTTGCTGAGCTGGTCAAACCACCCACCTCTACCAAGCGCCAATGGCGCCACACGTTGGCCCTGGCTATCTTTTCTGTTCCTGCTTCAGATGCCTCCTGGAGATCCTTTCTGTAGGTTAACCAACTTTAAGTTTCCAGGATTGACACTTGGGAACTCATGGAACATGGAAAAGCCATGACAGGGAGTGGGACGGTCTGCACCTGCACTGTTTCCAGAGCAATTAGATCCCCCAGTAAAGAAAAGGGGGGTATTTTTAAAGCATAATGCTTGTTAATAAACTCTACTCACAGTTGAAAAATCTTAGTTAAACCTTCCTTTTTCCTGAGGGTTGTCAGGGCAGGAGCCATGTTTCATGCTATGGGAAACAAACTTTCTGAACAAAACAATCAAGACACTTGGACTGTTGCAGGATTTTTGTGCCACTTTGGAGTATAAGAGGCCAGCAGTCTGAGAAATATTATTTGGATGCCAGCATTTTTGTAGGACATTCTATTGAGTAATAGAGAGTACTTTCAAGTAGAGCCATCCTAGAAAAATCTAGGTTTTATGGTCACTGTACCCATACATCTTTATATGCCGTCACCTGGAACCATGCTCTATCCTTAGGTCTTCATATAAAAGTTCTTCAGTAAATGTTCATTCATGAACATGCTTTAAAGTGTGTGTATCTCATTTACAACTCGAGTCTCATGTCATTATTAATATTTACAGAAGATAACAGAACCTTGATCCTGTGGCCCTGTGTGTACATAAAATAGGAACAAAACATTTAAAGGTTTGGGAACCTAGAATGTACAGTCTCATGGTGCATACAACATTTCAGACCACATATACAGTGGTGGCCCCATAAGATTATGATGGAGCCGAACAGTTCCTATCACCTAATACTGCTGTAGCCACCATAACATCCTAGCACAACACGTTACTCACACAGAAGAATATGCCGTACCAAATAGCCTAGGTATATAGTAGGCTACACCGTCTAGGTTTATGTTAGAACACTCTATTATGTTCACACAACAATGAAATAGCCTAATGGCACATTTCTCTGAACAGAACATACCCCCATCATTAACTGATGCATGACTGTTTATTTTCTTTTATACAAAGTATTTTTTCTGGTTTTTTTTCTCCTGGAAGCCCAGAATGTCTAATTCACAAAATGTGATGGTGTTGCATTTATTTTAAATCTCATTTCATCTGAGGTTTTTCAGATATCTTCCTCAAATATTAGCTTTCCAACAGAAACTACTGTGTGTATCTTATTTCGGAGATCTATAATATTTGAAAAATAATAGTCTTAAGTGTACATTAATATTTCTAATCCTGTAAAAATACTGAACAGAGATGCCAAAGTTTTTTTTTCCTTTGTAACACAGCAAAGTAAAAAGAAGGTGATAATGTTCACAAATCAAATTACAAAGCAAATTAGTAGTTCCTAAGAGACACCAAAGTGATATTGCTAAATCACGGAGACAAAGGCCGTATTGAAGCCAGAAATAATACAATTAGAGAGAATGTCTGCCTGCCTTCAATGGCACAGAATGGTATTGGGCTGTAAATAATTGATTAACTTTTAAAACATCACTGGAAAATAATTGTCAATCGACTGTAGTTTGAGTAGGTTGACTTTCTTTTGGAAAGTTATTATGAATTCAGCTTAGCATAAAACATGATAATAACCTGAGCTTTAGTGTCATAGTACTGTCCCTACTGAGTAAGATGTGAGTTCTCTGGCAGCCTCCGATCCTCTTTGAATTTCATTCCTTACATGTAAAGTGGGGATAATATAGTACCAAATGTTGTTGTGAAGCTTAAGTGAAAGAAAAACATAATGCCTGGCATATAATAGGGCTTAGTTATCTGTCATTATAAAGTTTGTCATCTTCTTTTGTACCAGTTATTTAAAAAACCTCATCCACCAAAGCGAGTAAGGAGTCGACTTAATGGAGACAGCGCAGGAATCTGTGTCCCACCAGGATCTACAAGTGACAAGATTTTTTTCCATCATCTAGACAACTTGAGGCCATCTCTAACACCTGTAAAAGGTAAGGTGATGACAGAAAAACTTTTGATTCATAATTTGATGGGATTATTTAGTGATCTTAGTTTAGTGACAAAAATGTGCTTTTCAACAATAGTGTAATTTGTAATAAGTGCCATATATTTTGTGTTAAATCACTAGATACTTGTTAGTATTTACATTTTCTTTTTTTCCTTTTTCTTTTCTGTTTTCTTTTTTGGGTCTGTTGGATTTTGCATCAACAAGAACCGAACAAGTTTCTCCTTCCTGTTAAGATAGTAAAAACTGTAAAATATCAAAAAATCTTATAACTTCAATTTTAAATTATATGTAGAAAAAAAAAATCTGTCTTTGTTTTTTATTTTCATTTATACATATTCTGCCTGCCAGAAATAGCAGTAAGAAGACTATGTATTTTATACACCAACCAAAAGAAATCTATCTTTCATCTGATGGTATAATGAGTTATCTAAAAGTATTTTTTTCAAGTAGATTTTTTTTTCTCTTAGAATGAAAAAATGTTTTGCGAAGTCTTGAAGTTGTCAGTTTAAAAAATCCTAGATTTGGAGCATCAAAGTCTGGTTAACGTGATTGGCTACCATTCTATGCCATTTTGCCTCATTAGACAGACTCGACTCTGTGCTGGCTCCAGTCACTGCCCAGCAATTGTTCTGGAGGACTAGCATGGTCAGAGTCTGTGCCTCACAGGAACATCATGGCCTTCCTTCATGATGTCTAAGGGCTGGCTATAACTTGGGAGGTGTTGAAGACAGATTGGTTGATGGTCTATTCCTGTGACATTCTGGGAAGCATCCCATATTACTCTTGGCAACCTTAGTGAGGCAGGCCTGAGTGCTAGGATCGAAACCCAGGAGTGTCCAGAAACAGGAAGCCCCTGCAGAACACCTGTCGGGGTGAACATCCCTCCCAGCAGGTGTTACAGGAGACACAAAAGCCAAGCTCTACTTCTAAGATCATTTTGTCTCCATGTATGAGTCAGGAAGCTTGATTTGTGTGAATATTTGAGATTACTTTACCACCTCTATGGGATAATGAAGTTAGTTTTCCCTGTCCCTGTCATAATGTACTGATTTGTTTTTTACAGAACTCAAAGAGCCTGTGGGACAAATAGTATGTACAGACAAAGGTATTCTTGCTGTAGAACAGAATAAAGTTCTTATCCCACCAACCTGGAACAAAACTTTTGCCTGGGGCTATGCAGACCTCAGCTGCAGACTGGGCACCTATGAGTCAGACAAGGTTCGCATTGTTTCTTGCTTATACATTTAATCTTGCTCTGTCATGGTCTGGTTATCCTGGTTAATGGGGGTGGGGAGAATCTAGTCCAAGGGCTTGTCAGCCATTCCTCCAAAGCCCAAAAGAAAGGAGAGCTTCACTGCATCAGACCAGGATAAGGGAGCTAGTGGAGAAGTCATGTTTCCTGTAGAACAATCCTCTTTTGGAAAGTTGTGTAATAGAGGTTAGCAGTTTTCCTCCCACTCAAAGAATCCTTGCAAGAGATGCTAGCCAGCAAGAGACTCAACATTTCTGCCAACCAGAATAGCCTCCTTTTGGTGAGTCCCCCTCTAGCCCACTTGTCATTTTAGTTCTCTTTAAAAAACTGACAGAAAGCCTGTCCCTACATCCCACAGAAGCAGCAGTGACTGTGTTGAGTCCCGTAAGTATCCCTGGCAGAGGCAATATGTAATGTGTTTGCCCTTGGACAGTCCCCTTCTGAATGCCAGGTGGGTAGACAATGCACAGCTTGTTATGTTGAACCATAACGCAGTTCCATTTAGTTGTTCTCCTTAAACAGCAGCACTCATGCTTTCTTCTGACATTGTAACTGGCCAGAGCAAACACACCCTCTTAACCAGATTATCCCCAGAATCACACAATTTGAATATCGTTTTCCCAAACTGGAGAAACTGGAGACCCCTGTTATGAACAAAGTCCTTTTTAATAATTATGGTTTGTAGCAGCAGCTATAGTTAGAAAGTCAGGGTAGAACTTCAGTGGAAATGTGGCTAAACTGAAACCAGCCCGGAACACGAGCTGTTATTTTTGTGCAAGGTGCCTACATGCAGGCCCTTCACCCTCACTCGGCTGTGCTGCTTGCATTTCAGAAGTGTGTAGCACTTGTTAGCATGTGTGTCTCACATCTGCTTTCTTTTACAGGCAGTGACTGTTTATGAATGTTTGTCTGAGTGGGGCCAGATTCTGTGTGCAATCTGCCCCAACCCCAAACTGGTCATCACGGGTGGAACGAGCACAGTGGTGTGTGTATGGGAGATGGGCACGTCGAAAGAAAAGGCTAAGACGCTCACCCTCAAACAGGTAACAGGCTGCAGAAAGTGAAAAGATGGACATATTCCGTCTCAGCTGCCTGCACTCAAGAGAAACTAAAAACCTTCCTTAATTTTGAGGCACTTCACACATAATAGACAAAACAAAAAGAAGTTATTTTGCTAGAAATGCTTGTTTAAAAAGAAGGAAATCAGAATATGCTGTTTCTAAAAATGGCCTAAGCTGGTCCTTTTTTAAAAATTCTGAAGGAAGTTGTCTTTAGGTAATATATATTTCAATATATTTAAGTAATATAAATGTTTCTCAAAAATTATATGTAAATTGAATTTTATAAATCCTATTATATCTGCTATTAATTCATATTAATTTCCTTCCAGGGTGATTTTTATTTAGCTGAACAATTAAGTCTTTGATTCTTTTTTTTTTTTTTTTTTCTGTTTTCTTATTTGTCATATCCTTAAGGACATGCCAAACTCATAATATATTCAGTAGCGCCCTTGATGATTTCATTTGATGAACAAGTATTTTTGATTGCCTGTTATGTGTCTGATTCTATTATCAATTTTTGCTTAAAGCAAGAATCCTTTTATAATTAAGCCATCTCTTAATATTCGATTTGTGAGAGAGTTTACTATAAGGTGTTTTTTGTTGTTGTTGTTTTTAAATAAAGAGCATACATCTAAGTACTTTTTTATGATACAAATTTGAAAAGTAGTGCAACAATACTACCTATCATTTAGTAAGCACCTACTATGTTTAGGGCACTGTGCTGGGTGTTTTAAAAGTATAAAACTTCAATCCTTACAATTCTGCAAAGTAGTTATTTGCCCCATTTTATACCTGAAAAAAACACAGCTTAACAAGGGCACAGCACATGCCAAAAGTCACACTCAGTGGTAAAGCCAGGATTTAAATTCAGTTCCATCTGACTCCAAAGCTATTTTAAAGCCAGACTCAAACAAACATTGGTGTCTTAAATATCCATGGGAATAATTGAACCCCTCGTACTTATTACCAACAACCATCTACAGATGCCAGAAACTCTGCAGAGTTGCTGATTCTTGAGGCAAGCTGCGTAAAGACACACGGAGTCTCAACGTGAACAGATACAAGGTTGACAGTGCATTTTGCTGATCCAAACTCTCCTGCTGAAAATAGTTTCCACTTAGAAAACGGACTTTGAGGCTAATGTGCTAGAAAATTGGACTTCTTACTTAAAACAGCCTTCCGGGGTTTGCTAAACATATGATAAGTACGTCTACATGACCAAAATTTTAAGCCAACTCATTATTTAAGCAAGCATACTCTTCTGCCAGGGGAGATGGCCCGTTCTAAGTGCTCAGGAACCACTAACAGTGATCCAAATCTTTTTATTCGAAGTGCTTACTTATTTTTTCACATTCGCTTTTCCCTGAGTCCTGTTTCTCTTCATAATCCAGCGAAAGAGAGAAATTCTTAGTTAGTTTGAAGGAGGAATCCTTCTCGGGCACAGTGTGCAGACAGCTCCCATTCAGTAGCAGAACTTCAGCATGTCGACATATCACAACCACATTTTCCCCTTATCTTTCTGGATCGTGTACTATAACCACGTGGTTCTCACAGTCTGTGCATATTTTTAAAAATTCATACAATTATAGTTTCTTAGAATGAACTAAACAGGAGTTTTTAGCATAAAAGAATAGATAGAGAGTGTAAACTCTATATTTTAGGGGCCCACAATTGATACGTCTCCACATAGAAATGGTATGAGAAACCCAGGCTGGATTGCAGTGGCCATTCCCCTTCCTTCCCAGATCCTGGTGCAAGTCCAGGGAAGAGGTAGTATAAAAACAGAAGAGCCTCCAGGGGATTCAGACTTCTCCCTTCTTGCTGTGGGATGAGGCAATGGCAGTCAGTCGGAGGGGAAAGGAGGTCTGCCTCCCAGACTTCCCAGACACGGCTGCTCAGGTGCCACTGCCCGGAACTTGTGACAGTCGTTTCCTGATGCATCCAACAACTCTGGAGTCCATAATGGAACCCCATCATCATAATCAACCTGATTTCTTTCTGTTCTCATTTGTAGGCCTTACTTGGCCACACGGACACTGTCACCTGCGCCACAGCATCATTAGCCTATCATATCATCGTCAGTGGGTCCCGTGACCGAACCTGCATCATTTGGGATTTGAACAAATTGTCGTTTCTAACACAGCTCCGAGGCCATCGAGCTCCAGTTTCTGCTCTTTGTATCAATGAATTAACAGTAAGTAGTAAATTGCCCACTTGGCTTATGGTCTGGATAAACTAAATAAAAAATGACTCTTTTCTAAGTTGATAGACACTCATTTTATAAAAATCACTACATTGTTTTTGATTTATATGTTATTTGAAAAGCAAATGGGCATTAAAGTTTGTAACCCAGAGAGCAATTTTGTCTTAAATCTATTTACTCCTGCATACTTTAAAGAGAGTAAGATTTGGTTCAAATAGAACAAAACATTCTAGAATGTGCTTTTTTTAAAAACAAAGCATTTATAGGATATGTTAAGAATGTTAGAATTTTATTGAAATTTTTGATGAAATATATTCAAATTATTTATTTATTATGTAAAGTGAAAAGAGTAGCATTTTGGTACCCAAACGAGAAAAATCATCAAGTTTTCAAAGGAGATATTATCTCTTTTTGAAAATAAATATTTTATATACAAATAAATAAAATGAGTCAGAATAAAATAAATGCACTGGCCTGAAGCCCCCCACACAGTCCAAGCTCACCTGAGGACAAGATGAACTGGTGAAGCAGGAGAAGCTGAGTGTAGGTTTACAAAAACTGGGATGGGTTATCACATTAGTACGTTGATGATGTGCATCAGTACATATATGATGCCATCAGTGCACATCAGTCTCAGAAATCAACAGGAACCTGAACCCAGCCTTTTCTCTCTTAGCCATACACACCCGTTCCCACCTTGTCCTTACCACCAACCCCTGACCCAGGCCATCCTTCATGACACAGAGTCCTTCTAGCATTGTCATTAAATGATGTTCATATTTTGTCACCCACACAGGTAGCTTTCCTTTTGAAGGATGCTACATCTTTGATTTCTGACATAACAGTCTAAGTATTATGCATTTTGTCAGATATCATATAGTCACTCAAAGAAAAAGGAGAAAGGAGGAAATTCAGTCCTCATGAACATCAGTTTCAGTGTCTAATTGATAATAGTGGGGGTCATCAGAGTTGGGATGAGTGGGGTACATGTGAGGGTAAAAAAGTCAAATTTGGCTTTTGGTTTATTTAAAAGGTTTAAGATGCTTTTAGAACAGCACCTTGGGTTGGTCCTGCAAACATTTGCACCTCAAGAGCTTTATGAAAAGTGTCAGTGTACCAGAACTGCTCGGATCCCCAGCATTGCTCTGAGTTAAATGCCTAATTCCATTATTTAGAGCACTTTGTTTTGGTGTTGTTCTTAACTTAGATACTGAGAATTTTATTTCTAGTCAGTTATTATTTGAGCCAGTGTACACCCACTGGATTGCAAGAGTTGTTGCAAACATTACAGAAGAACTTTTTTTTTTTCATTTTAATATTTTTTTGTAATCTCTTAATAACTCATGAATAGATTTCTGTTTCTGTTGTGTTTCTCCAATGAACATCAAGTCTGCTTTACTTCAGTTACATTTTGAGCCAAATCTACCTTTAACTCTTCTTCCACAGCTCAGCCCTTTTAACCACAGGATTTGCTCTGATGTACTCTAATTGAGGCCCCCTGGAGTAATTGCAGAAAGGCTTCCCTAGGGCAAGATGGAGCCTCCTGTCTCTCACAGAGGCTGAGACCACTAATTAAAACTCAACTGCTGACACAAGTCAGAGATAGATACAGCAGTGCTTTGCTAAGTATTATTTTTGCTAGGGTTTTGGTTTAGTTCTTGCTATCTTGGTAGAAGAAGAGCTGAGGGTGAGGGGTGGGGAGAGGGGAGGAGACCAGCGTAGACAGTGCAGCACACATTCTGGTTTGAACAAGCCCAGTCCTTATCATTCTCCCTGCTTTCGTTCTTGCATTGGTGCTGCTGTTCAGCTTATAGTTCTCCCTCTGCTTTTGAAGATCATGTTCAAATTTCTGTAGGTTGTCACATGTCTCAGACCTGCCTGTATTGAACTTCACCACGTCTTTTCTAATGCTGGTACCCAACATCCTGACCCCCAGGCTATGTCAGGGATGAGGGAAGCAGCAAGTTATGGTGTGTTTATAAGCTTTGGGGTTAGGGAGAGCTGGCTGCAAATGTTGACTCTGATGCTAAGACAGTCGCTTAAGCTCTTTGCACCTCACTTGCATCCTCTTAGCAGGCTAGTGCTAGCTAACCTCACATGGCTGCTGTGACTTCAGATAAATTCAGTGTCTGAAGTGTGCTCCCCAGTGACTGGCACACAGTGGGGGGTTCAGAAAGCATCTTCCTTCCTTTAGCAGTAATGGGTTGTGTTCTCACCAGGCTGGGCAGAGCCCAGATGATAGAATTTGAGGAAAAAGCTTGTTCTTTTCTATCTGTAGAACTCATGAAAACGTAAGTGATCACTCCAGGAAGTCTGCAGGTTTATCAAGTTTGCCATGAAGTGACCCATGTACCAGTTTTCTTTTTCCCTCATTCCCCCATCCCTATTGTGAATATAAATTTTAAAATAGGATATTACAATGTTACCAATAATTTATCTTTTCATTTATTGAAGAGAGAGACATAACTGTATCTGGACTGAAAATTTTACCTTCTACCCTATGGTTTTGGTGGTTGGACTCATTTTGTAAAAGTAGGGGTGGATTCCTGCCTCTAAATGAAAGGTAGAAACAGATTTTGTAAACAATGGGAGGAAGAAGAGTAGCTCATTACCTCCTCAGATTACAGATAGCTTTGTGGTAGAATCAGACCTTGCTCAGCATAAACGTCTTCCTTCACACTCCATCTGTGTTCCCCTCAGCTACAGCATCTGCTTGACTTTGGAATTTTAAAGGGGCCTCTGTTTAGGGTATATTTTTAAGTCATCAAGCACTGAATTCCAAGTTACCTCAGAAATTAACAACTAGCCTAAGGACTGAAAGGCTTTTTGAGGGTTATGCCAAGGATTCAATTTCCTTCTGAAACCAGAATGTAATAGGAAGAGAGCAAAGAAAATAAAGCTTTTCTTTATCTTCTCAGGGGGACATTGTGTCCTGCGCTGGCACATATATCCATGTGTGGAGCATTAATGGGAACCCTATTGTGAGTGTAAACACATTCACAGGTAGGAGCCAGCAGATTGTCTGCTGCTGTGTGTCCGAGATGAATGAGTGGGACACACAGAACGTCATCGTGACAGGACACTCAGATGGAGTGGTTCGGGTAAGTGAACTAGCTGGGAGAAACTCATTAGGATATTTGCTGCCCTAGTCTACCTGCAACGTGTCAAGCTGCCTACAGTGTAAGGATGTCTGAACAGCAAACTCTCGCTCCACTTCAAACAAGCCTTGGCCACTGTGTCTTCAGACGTGGAGGACACCAGTGACTTGGCCTCTTTTCTTCCTATTTATTAGCTCTGTTAGTGCTACTAACCACTGGACAGCTTGACACAAGAAGGTCACTTAAACATGATTCCCATGTCACTCTGGGATTGCTATAAATGTGAACTGCGTAACTATTCGGGTTTTAAATCTGTCAAATGGCTTCTTAGGGAGAACACGCTAAGCAGGGACAGTCTCTTCTCTACAGAGAATCACAGAGCCAGAAAATGCTTCCAGAGCCTCAGGTCCACTCTCTGACTCAAATCTCAGATAATTTTACTTGAAGCCTAGGTGCAGTTCATCCTTTTCGTAGTTTTCTTTGTGTTGGGCTTCTATGAAGAGTCAAAAAGCATTTACCATTAGAGTCTATTCAGATATTTGAGGTTTTCTCTCAGGAGATTTTTCTTTGTGCCTGTTTTCTTTAATTGTGTTCTTTGTAAAAACAGAGAGCAGCCAATTACCACCCTTTCAGTCACAGTCATATGCTTAATGACAGTGAGGCCAACAGCCCACACCTACACCACACCCTGTGCCTCAGATGACATGCACACTCGCATGCACATACGCCCCAGAGCCTGCTTTCTCAAGAGCCGTGTTTCAGATTGCTACATTTGTGAGGCGTTATAAAAAAGCTCCATAGCCAAATATGTTTGGGGCTCCTGCTTACCACAAGCAATCTTGGAAATTTACAGCCTATTCATGTACACAAGACTCTGAGAGTGTTTTGTAGGACACAAAGTTTGGCTAGTTGGACCAAGTTTTTAAACATATGTGACCACAGTCCTTTTCCCTCCACCTTGAAACAGCCATTGTGTGTGGGCAGTCCACTGCCACATTTATGAAGATGCAGGGAAATCTACTTGTACACAAGAATAGAAATTTAAGTTATTGGCTTGATCCTGAGGGCTCATCTTCATCTAGTAAACTGTAAATTATTTTCTTCATCTATTTCTTAACTGTTTTACTGTCATGCTTATTTAAATTTAGTTTTGGAGAATGGAATTTTTGCAAGTTCCTGAAACACCAGCTCCTGAGCCTGTTGAAGTCTTAGAAATGCAGGAAGACTGTCCAGAAGCACAAATAGGTATTTAATACTTCCTAAAAAATTATTCAGTCATTTTCATTTTTCTTTTTTTAAAATCACAATGGATAAACTTATACCAAACAACATAAACAAGAGCCTGAGGTTGGGCATTGCTCCCAGAAGCGTGATCGCTGCCTAGTGTATAATTCCTTTAGGCAGACGTACTAGGTTTTCTCAAGTTTACTGGGAAATGCTCAGTATGGTAATGTCTTGCTGTTGACTTCCACATTCCACACTAAATATAGTACTAGCTTCCTGAAGGCTTGGGCTCTCATCTGAAAAAGAAAGCAGATCCGGAGGGGACAGTTTTGGGAAAGTCAGACACTCCGCACCTCAGTCCAACATCTGTTCTGCTCCCCATCTGGCCTGCTCAGTATGGATGACAGGGTAGCACCATGTTTTTGAACTATTCACAGAGGCAGACTAGAGTCCACCTTCAGAGTCCCTATCCCAGGCCTGCCCAAGTAGAGAATTAATTCAAACTGGAGCCTGGTGACCTATCGTCTATTACCTATTATTTGTGAAGGACTTTAAAATTTTCCAGTGAAATATACAGATAGATGATTTCTATACAGAATGATTGGAAACAGTGCCATAAAACCAGGCTGAGATCTGCTTTGTGTTGTTAGTCTCCAGAGAAGCCGCCCGTCTTGATTTAGAATAGTTGGTACAATACTTCCTGGAAAGGACCGGGGTTTTAACTTTGACCTTCAGATCGTCTCTCTGTGATTAATTTTTGTACACTGAGAATTCAATGTGACTTTGACAATGTGAGGGAATTACTAAGGGAAAGGTCTCATTATCAGAAAGACACAGATCACATCTGTTCATAAGGTGAACATAGTTTTTACTTTTTCATGCCAGAAAACAGAAAAGATCCCATGGGTAGGACACTTTAATGCTTATATTATGTTAATACATATAAACTTCTAAATAGTCAATTGCAGCCACACCAGAAAGGTCATCTGGGTGTTTGGGGACATAGAAATTCAGCACAATCCAATAATTGTTTAGGGGTTACCTGTTACAGGGCAGACATTGTATAAAGGAGCCCAGTGAGAAGCGGGTCACTTTCCCGTCCTTTAACAAAACTTTTAAGTGAATAACAGTGGAAGACAGATGAATAAGTGAGATGGGAGAAGTGGATGGAGAAGAGATATTTGCACAGCTTCTGTCTGCTTATATATTCATATTGTGGACAGAGTTGGGTAGAAGTGGCAGTGAGGGGAGAGCAGCCCACAGGAAAGATTGAGTGTGGGCAGTGTAGAAGCATCGGGACTGAGAGCACTAGCCTGGGTGAGAAGGAAGACAAGCCAGGGGCTGTTTCAAAGGCTATTGTTTGAGGACCTTAGAACTCATGATCATAAGCCATTGGGGTGAAAACTCCGTTTCGATTAGTACTAGACTTCTCATGAGTAGGAGGCAGGCGAATGAAGTGTTTGTCTTGCCAAAAAAATATATATGTGCATTGGGCTGGCGCCTGCTCGCTTACTCTTATTTTTTGTCCTTTTTTCCAATTGTATATACTTATTTCACATAAATTTTCCCTCCAATAGACTTTATTATAAAAGAGTGGGAAGTTGATGTGAGGAAATGCAAAATAACAATGGAAAGAGGAAGAAAAACAAAACCCTAAGTTAAAGATTTCATCAGTATTTCAGTCATCTTTGACTGCTTTCTGCAAGGCACTGGGCCGTCAAGTGTCTCTCTACTGTCTTATAGAAAGAATATCCAAAAGTAATAGTTTAGGGTAGGATTTCAAGGACATGAGATGCACTGTTAAAGGAGTCCAGAAAAGACAGAATATTTTCAGCTGAAGAAATTGGGTAAAATTTTAGAGAAAGAAGTGTTTAAGCTGTGCTTGAAAGATAGGTGACATTGGAACACACAGAGATTGGGAAGATAGGTCTCTGTAGGGCCAATGGCAGATGCAAATCTAACCGTAAGGAGGGACAGGCTGCTTGGGGAAAACCTGAGTGGCACCAGCTAGCTGAGCTGGGGTAGGGTGTATGAGGCAAAGGCAGGTTCGGGCCAGACTGTGAAAGACTGAATGCCAAGCTAAGAATGTTGGCCAAAGTATTCTATGAAGTCTTTCAGAAATTCTACCCTTTTTTTGCAATCTCTACTGTAGCCAAAAATCTTCGCTTTTTTTTTTTTTTAATTTTCTATTATACCTAGCTTAAAGAATTATGTCTATTTTGTCTTATAAGTGGTAGGAAAAAAATACCAGTAGAACAAATCCGGGTCTAATTGTGATGTGTCTGTTTTTCCTACCTCTCGCAATGCTTTATTCAGGGCAGGAAGCCCAAGATGAGGACAGCAGCGATTCAGAAGCGGATGAGCAGAGCATCTGCCAGGATCCTAAGGACACTCCTAGCCAGCCCAGCAGCACCAGCCACAGGCCCGGGGCAGCCTCTTGCCGAGCAACAGCTGCCTGGTGTACTGACAGTGGCTCCGATGACTCCAGGCGCTGGTCTGACCAGCTCAGTCTAGATGAGAAAGATGGCTTCATATTCGTGAACTATTCAGAGGGCCAGACCAGAGCCCATCTGCAGGGTCCCCTTAACCACCCCCACCCCAATCCCATTGAAGTACGGAATTACAGCAGATTGAAACCAGGTAACTTGAAGTCTGGTATCTATTTCTCGCTCCTTATAGGTGATGTGAGCGTTGGTGGATTGAGGCAGTGGGACTAGTTGTCCCTGGGCCCCATCCCTGCTGTGCCCTGAGACCTCGGCCACCCACAGAGAAAGACCTCTTAAGTTTCTTCTTGTGTAGAGTAGACTTAGGGATTCTGTCCTACAATGGTATTTGCAATATGCTGGGCATGTTTTAAAGAAAAACACCTCAAACCAAAGACTGCATTTATTCACAAATCATGAAATCATGAAAGCTTTGAAAATAGGCAAGTTAAGATGGATTTACAGGTACAAAACTGTGCTTTCCACCCTAAGTGAATCATTGTGCAGTATATGCACTGGACTACACAAATATGTACAAGTAAATGTTAAAATAAGAAAAAAAATAGGCAAGTTATTAGATACAAATAAGTAAATAAAACTGCATTAGCAGATAACTTTGCCTGTCGTAGAGGCAAGGTTTTCCATTGGAGAAATTGCACCCATCTTCTTCCATTGAAGATTTACCCTTCTCTTTAGTTTGTCTTTTCCAATGATACATTCTCCATCCTGGCCCATGACTGATGTTAAGCTAAACTGCATTACCTGCATCCAAGGCCGCAGCTGCCACAACTGTACATTGAGATGCCCTGGTTTTTTAGGCCACCGTCTTAGAATACATGTACCCAGTGCTGGCTGCCCTCCATTTAGTATGTCATGACCTCCACTTCTGCACTCCAGGGTACCGGTGGGAACGGCAGCTGGTATTCAGGAGTAAGCTGACTATGCACACAGCCTTTGATCGAAAGGACAACGCACACCCAGCTGAGGTCACCGCACTGGGCATCTCCAAGTACGTGTGAGGCTTTTTCCAGCAGCTTTTCCCATCCTGAGTCATTTGCTTAGCTGGGGGCCACACACTCTAGCCCAGTCTTTGGGGAAAACAGATTTCATTTGCATTATCATATGTGGCTTGAAGAAACAAATCTGAGGGAGAAACCTGCTGGTGTGTGGATTTTAATTCTGAATTTAAAAATTAAAAAATAAAAAATACTTCCTTCTCTGTTCTTCAAAGATGTAAGAAGGTTTGATCCAAAGACAGTTGAAATGGAAGTATAAATTTGGGCTCAGTTCTGTTTTTGTCTTGTTGTACATACTTCCCCTCAGTGCATCAAGGGGTCTCCCCATGACCCTCATCAGTCCCCAGCACACACACTCACTGAAAACTGGAGAGCCTCAGGAAGCAGACCACAAGCCCCAGAGCCCTGCGGTGACTGTGTGTGTTTTATCTCCTGCAGGGACCACAGCAGGATCCTTGTTGGTGATAGTCGGGGCCGAGTTTTCAGCTGGTCTGTGAGTGACCAGCCAGGCCGATCTGCCGCCGACCACTGGGTGAAGGACGAAGGCGGTGACAGCTGTTCAGGCTGCTCCGTGCGGTTTTCTCTCACAGAGCGACGACACCACTGCAGAAACTGTGGTCAGCTCTTCTGCCAGAAGTAAGACGGGATATGTGCTTTTTGAATTTCCGTGGATTAAGCTCTTTGTTCTTTTGTTTTTGGTGTTTTTTTGTTTGTTTGTTTGTTTTTTGTGGCTGGCCGGTGCAGGAACGTTGGTGTTGCAAGGCTGTGCTCTAACCAACTGAGCTAACCAGCTGCCCTCAGGACGTTAACTATGCCCAGCACACAGGTTCTGACTTGCTCCACTGTTTCCACTGCAGTATGCTGCGTCAGTGTAAACAGGTCTTCACTTTCTCTTTATTCTTTTCCATTACTACAATGAAATATTTCTATTGTATTAAAAGGTACAGAAATAATCATCACAAACACCTGGTCACCCATGACTCAGAATACACATGATAATATTTCAACATATTTGCTTTGGAGGTGTGTGTGTGAAATAGGTATATATAAATACTACAGGTACATTTTATATTTTAAGTCCTCTTTTCACCCTTCACCAATCACACCCCCTTCCTCTCTCTGTTTTTGTACTGTAATGAGCATGTGTTGACTCTATAAACATCACATAGTGTTGCTTTTGTGTTTTTCAGCTTTACATTTCAACTTTTTACATAGCATACTGTCTGTACCCTTCTCTAACTTTTTTTATTCAACATTGTTTTTGAAATCCATTTATATGGATAAGTATTATTCTAGTATATTCATTTTAACTGCTGTCAAGTATCTTATTGTATGAATATATCAGAATTTATTTCCCTTCTGACAGTTTTTTTTTTTTCCATTTTATCAATACTACAAATAAAGCTACAATGCACACCCTTATAAATGCCCCTCTAATACACAAGCTGGAATTTCTCTAGAGGAGATGGGATAGAATTAATAGAACATAGACTTACGCTTGAGCTAACAAGATATTGCCAAATTACTCTCCCGAACACTAGTGCTAGTTTACGCTGCCTCCAACAGAACGTGAAAGTTCTCCACGTTCTTAGTCGTACTTGTTATTGCCATACTTTTTCACTTTTACCAATCTGATAGATGAGAAATAGTGCTTTGTTCAGACTTGCAGTGCTAGTGAGGTTGAACATCTTTTTGTATATTTGTTGATTTCCTCTTGGGTAACTTTGCTCATTTTTCTTTTAGGTTTGCCTGTCTTTCTTTTTTTTTTCCCATTGAGGAGTTCTTTATATGTTCTGGGCTCTAATCTTTTGTCTTTTTTATATCTTGCAAGTATCTTCTGCCTGTCTGTGACTTGTGTTTTAATTTTGTATATGTTTTTTTTGTCACACGTTTTTCATTTTGATGATGTCACATTTATTACTCTTTATGATTTCTGCATTTTTGTGTCTTAAGATATCTTTCTCTGTCCTAAGATTGTAAAGATAACCTGGGTTATTTTCTTTTAAAAGTTTCAAAGTTTTATTTTTCACATTTAGGTCTTTAATCCATTTGGAATTTATTTCGAGGTATGACATGAGGCTGGGATCTGTTGTTTTTTACTGTATGTGAGGTCAGCTGTCCCATCACTGTTAACTTGGATGCTGTCTCTGACATGCAGTGGGGTCCCAGATACACATGCACAGTCTTTACTCTCCCTGCCTGACAACAAGGAGTAAAGATCCCATGAGCAGTACGTGTTTGTGCTTACATTGCGTTACTCCAGAGACACTTTCACAGAAAACACATTATTCCCAAAGTGCATAATCATTTTTGAGGCGGTTCCTGAGGTTTTGTAGGCAGCATTGGCTTACAGGTTTGAGCATGGTCTTTGCCTTTACTCTGACCCAGTGCTCACAGGGTGCTTCCTGTTGCATTTTCTCAGGCAAGTGACTGAACCTTTCCGAGCTCCAGTTTCTTCATCTGTAAAATATGTATAGCACCACCTCTCCTCACAGAGGTCTGGAGAATTAAATGAGATTGCATATATGAGGGTTGTACAGAGCCTGGCAGCATAAGTGTTCCATAAAAGGTGTTAAGACTAATATTTTTCGTAAACATTTCCTCCTGGTCAGTCTGATTCAAAATGAGGTAGCCAGAATGTTGCTATGAGCCATTCCTTATGGGACTTATATGAGTTTGGCAAAGGATCCTGTCTTGTGGCTCTGTGCTTTGAGAGGCCTTCTCTGTAAAACCCACTAATCTAGAATTTCTGATAGTCAGCACCCCCTGTATGTACACTGACACTTATCTGTTCTTTGTAGCATTTAATTTTCAGAATATTATGTAAACATAGCTAATTCTTTAAATTATCCACTACTATCAAATGTTGGATGGAGGCTGTGTCTGGAACACAGACAAAACAGTGAGTGACTGGTTGTGATAAAACAAGCTTGAGGACACTGCCCATGAGGTCACAGCCCTGCCTGATCTACTCATCCTTCCTTGCTGAGAGAGCTTTCTACACGCCTGAGGGTTTCCACGAAGTCCAGTAACAGTCCTTGAAACTTCTCAAGGTTGTAGCACTTAATTTATTCTCTGGACACATTTACTGGTAGATTAATGGAGTAAATATAAATCTCCATTTCAGTCTTGTGAAAATCTAAGCTTAAAGTGATGTAATGCCACATCCAAGATCACACCCTGCTTCATTCCAGGAATAGGAACTCTGAATACTTTTTAAAGACTTTGAACATCTCTTAAGTATAGTCTATTCAGACAGTTCTATCAAGATAAATAGAAAATGAGGGCATTTGGACTGGACAAGAAAAGCCAAACCATTACTTAAAAAATGATTGAGTGGATTGATCAAAATGTTTAAACGTACAGAGGAACTTGATAGTGACCAAACTGTCCTTTAAAATGGTCAGCGAGTCTTCTAATTTCCTTGGGAAAGAAGTCAAGCTCCAAGAAGAGACATTGACATACCCCCCAGTTTAGGCCACGAGAACCAGTCCCGCCCAGGTATAATGGCCTCACGTACAGCTGCAGAGGCCTCTGGGCCTCATCGTTTAGGAAAATCTTAACTCTGGTTTTTGGTTTTTTTAAAAATTCTTTTCATTCAAAGAAATAGCTTTCCTGGTTTAATATTACTTTTCTTCATAGACTGAAACAAATAATACAGCATTCCTTTTGGTCCTTGATCAGCCACATGACACAAACCAGTATGGCCTTTGGCACTCTTCTGGCATCATGTGGTCTTTGGCGTCATACTGAAAGCTTTCCATTTGATTTTTAAATTAATGTTACCAGCCCCTGTTATCAAGCGAGGAGAGGACCTATAACTAATTGATCTTTCCTTTCCTTTAGGTGCAGTCGATTTCAATCTGAAATCAAACGCTTGAAGATCTCATCCCCAGTGCGTGTTTGTCAGAACTGTTATTATAACTTACAGCATGAGAGGGGTTCAGAAGATGGACCTCGAAATTGTTGAAGATTCAACAAGCTGATTGGAGACCACGGTCTGTAGACCCCTTCCTGATTCCCCGGTCACAGCTTGGAAGGAATTGAACACAGTTTCCGTTTACACATCTCTTCATACCACGTGTTTGAAGTGTTGAATTCAAAGGGATCATTGAATAAACAGGTGTAGAGTACAGGCACGGGGCAGACACCATTCAGGTGAGCAGCACAAGAAGAATATGAGGTGGTTCCTAGGAGCAACGTTTTCAGTATCCAGTTCTCCCCAATACAATAGCTGTCTCCAAGAGAAAAATCCTTATTAACTGTCTTTTCTTGCATCTCATTTTTATAGAGCTATTCATCCTTATTTGGAAAAACCAACAACAACAAAAAAGGCTTTTAGAAAATGGCTGTAAATCTGACTTCTTTGCAAGTAACTGTGTATATTGTAAATAGGTATAAAGGCCTTTTTTTTCTAAATAAGGACTTAACTGCCTGTAACATGAGACTTCAAACTTAAACCACTAATTTAATGAACTTCTTATGGTTTGTCTGACATTTCTCACTTACCAATTAATTATAAATGTTTTTTTAAATTCTCAAAGACATTATCTGTGGTCTTTTTTTTTCCTTTCAAACCCAGCCTGTGTGCCTGATGTCATTTCTTTCAAGTTGCCCACAGTATCTCCACTTAAACTAGGCTAGTAACCAAAATAATGTGGACATTCTTTAGGAAACAGTGTGGGAGAATAGGAGCCCAGCCATAAGATAACCTGGAAACATTTGGGCATCTTGGACTTAGCTATGCACCACCTCAGTGTTCTTCTTATGTAACACGGCCCCTCTTAAACTTATATGTGAACCGCTGTTTGGTCAGAACATACCTTCTTAGCATTGCATAAAGGTGGTCTGGTGACATGTAGTGCAGGAAACAGCCCTGTCTCAGCTGGTGGGAATATATTTGCATGTAATCCAAAATTAGCTTCTCTTGCATAGAACATAAGAAGTATGTGTCTTTGGTGACACTAACGTTCTACTATAGCTTATTTTCAAAAAAGGATATAAAAAAGAAAAAAGTGTACAGAATTAACATATAAACCTTGTTGTAAAACTGGATCATGTCAAAACTGCTTAAAATTAACATTTACCACTTAATGCCATCTACCTGAAAACAGTGAGATTTATACTGTATCAATGTCTATTTTTTTGTTTTTGCTATGAATATAATTACAGTATTTTAATATTTAGTTATTTAATTTGTTCTACTAGTTGGATATGGAACACACAATCCAGGGGGATTAAAACTGGTGGGGCTAAGAAATGTTTAGTTTACAGAAAAAAAGGCTTTGGTGGTGGGATTTTTTTTAATGTGTGTTATGTACATATATATACATATATATATAAAATAAATGAAACAATCTAGATTTTAACATTTTCAGATACTTAGTGATAATATTATGAACAATTCTAAAAGCCCTGTGATTTGAAAAATGTAGGATCATTAATGGCCCAAGGAAGGAAGGACAGGCCTTCACACCCTCACGGAGGTATCATACAAAGGACAGTGGCTTTGGCTTTCCCAACTTTTCATCTTTAGGCCCTGATGAGCGACACACTTATGCACTAAAATGCACATATATGCACATGCATTCAAAAATAGGCATTTGGTACAATAGTGATCTTGTACCTAATGGGCTGAAACCAGCCTAAGAACAAATTTGTTCTTCCTGGTAACTAGGTCTCCAAGAGAAAATATAAAGGCTGCTTTAGTGCCTTATGCTTACTAAATTTAAATCTTTATTTACCTAGGTTTGAGCCTATAGTCTATTTATGATTACATATCAAAACTGATTAAAACACTTCCATTTCTAAAAGTTCAAATATACTTGTTAATAAAAGGATTACTGGCATTAACACTTCAACTTGAAGAAAAGTTGTGTTCTGTTTTCCTTTCTGTGTCTTACTCCCCCCACACTCCCCCTCCCCCATCACCATCCTACTTCAATTCTAATAAATAATGCTGATGTTCAACAGTTGCAGAAATTGTGCTATCACATCATTGTGGGCCTTGCCTGTCTGGCCCTCTAGAGGAGTTGTTGTAGCAGTGTTATTCTACACTTTTTAAAGAAGTGTCTCCTTTTGTCTAGGAACCATGTTTACCCCATACCCAATGGCAGAGGTGTTCTTCAAAGACTTGAATATATGAATGTGTGTATGTAGTTACTTAAAGGTTATTCCTCTATGTAATATGGGATGAACACTTTTAAACTTTCCAACACAACTTTCATAACTAGAAGGTAGAAACCAAAACCCTCATGATGGTATTTCCTCTGGCAGCTGGTGCTGTGGGCAACTGTTTTGTTCAATCGGGTTTCTTTTCTTTTTGCTTCTAATGCAGAAATCACAGAATCACTCACACGTACAAGTACACTCATGTACATAAACTAATTGTTTCTCTGTTCCATGTAAATTTGTTTACCAACATATATTCTCAACATGACATCAACCTTTGTGCAGTCTGCATTCATTCTCTGAGAGTCCCTCACAGGGCTCCTGCCTGATCTTTGTAGTTTGTCTATCCAGCCATCTATCCATTTGTCCATCTGTGTATTCTAACATTTGTGTGTAGTGTGCAACTGTAATGTCGTGCTTTTGGAGAAGAGAATAGCTGCCCATAGCAGCCATCCATCTGGATAATAGCAAAACACTCTAGATAAGTTATTTTGCACTTTCTTATGTATAAAGTTGGTAGAAACTTATTTTTGCTTTGTATCATTTAAATACATTTTGTTTGGGTAAATGAACTGTGTATAAAATATTTATGCCGTTAAAACTGTTTTTAGAAAGTATTTTTAATTTCAGCAAGTTTGGTTACTTGTTGCATGACTATTAACACAGCTGACTTTTTGTGTCAGTGCAATGTATATTTTTTGTCCTGTTATTAACTTGTAAGCCCTAGTAACGGCCAATTATTTGTACAGCAACAGAAGTAAATTGAAGATACTGGCTAAGACTGGATTGATTGTGGACTTTTGTACTATATTGCAGAATCCAATATCTGTTTTTTGGTGGTTATGTTAAAGACCTGAAGAATTACTATCTAGTGTGCAATCTGTGATATCTGATTGTCCAATGTATATCTGTCTCTGATGCAAAAAGGTAGAGTAACACAATTACAATACATGATTAAATGCGATAGTCCAGGTACTTACTTAAGTAATTCTTTTTCATTTCAAATAAATACTATTTACTACCAAAAAAAAAGAAGAAGAAGAAGAAAGATGTTTTTAAGTCAGTTCTTCAGGGAAGGAAAAAACAAAACTAAGGTCTAATAATTCCCTAAACTTTGTATAATTCTTTTCTAGTTGTGAATATTTTTTTCAGAAGCACCTGCTGAAGATTGCAGAGATGTTAGCTATTAGGGTTCTTGTTCAAGATCTGGTTTGATCCACCCTTAAAAACCAGGCTTTCTGCATTCTGACCTTCCCAGTTGTGATGGATTCCCGGGGCTGAGGAGTGTGTGAGATTGGCAGTAGGGAGAGGCAGCTGGCTTCTGAGAGACAAGACCTTCAAATTTGACTGGACCTGTAGAAAAAGGCCTATCTGCATGGTTTTGGCTCTTTTCCTAAGCCTTATTCTCTATCCATCATATTGTGAAAAAAAAGCAACAGTGTACATAAATATACGTGTATCCCACCCCTGTTATAGTCACATCAGGAATATTCTGGTGTCCTGTCCGTCTTCTGGAAGTACAGCACCCACTGGTATCCGCTGTCTTCCCAGTTCAACCCTCAATCCGAACATGTTAGAATTCACAAATCCATTTTTATTGTTATTAGCTTATTTGGCTTTAAAATAACCTTCCCAGTAATGGAAGGTATAAAAAACACTTTAAGTACTTAGGCTGTTTTGATGATTTTACTTTTTCTAAAGATACTAAGTTCCTTTAAGCTTAAACAATGGAGTCCCAAATTTAAGGATATTGTGTTATTACAAATTTTACCTCAATGCAACTCTGCTGTAGTGGCAGATGATGAAAGAATGCAAAGAACTTCTAAAGCAGTAGTAGTTTCCTTAAAAATAAAAAGTTGATGGTAAGAGAAAATGCCTAGGGCAGTTCCTATGTCTTTAATGCATTCTTGCTCACACTTCTAATGACCTTGAGAAGGGTTGCAAAGAAAGGCACTATAGAATTGTCAAATGCAGAAATTCTTCCAGAGTTTAGAAGAACAAACATGCAAATGGTCTTCAGTAAGTACCTTTTCTGCACTCAGAGATACCACTACCGTACTCAGCATGGTGTTTTGGAGAGCGCTGGAGTAGAAATTGAAACTGAAGCTGTAGTTCTAACCAGATGGGGAGTTTATGAAGCCTCTTGTTTCAGCTTTCTTTTCATCAGGTGTCCCTATGTTAATACCTGCCTGTGAGGGTGGGAGGGTCTAAGATAGCACTTTAAACTTTTTGGTCTTAGGACTCTTTGATCCTTAAAAATTTTTAAGGCTCTCAAACAGCTTTTGTTTTTATGGTTTATATACATCAAAAGTCATTGTATTAAAAATTAAAACAGATTTTAAAATATATTAACTCATTAAAAATAACAGTGATAAAACCATTATATATTAACATAAATTACATATTTCTATTAAAAAAACTTTTCCAGCTTAGGCTGGTTAGCTCAGGTGGTTAGAGCATAGTGCTGATAACACCAAGGTCCAGGGTCCAATATCTAGACCAACTAGGACAAAAAAAAAAGACTTTTCCAAACCAAAAAAAAAAAAGATTGGTGAGGAGAGTGGGTTGTTTTACAATTTTGCAAGTATCTTTACTGTCTGGCTTACTAGAAGACAGGTGGATTCTCATATCTGCTTCTGCGTTCAATCTGTTGTGATATTTTGTTCTGGTTGAAGTGTATGAAGAAACTCCAACCTCACACAGATACATGATTGGAAAGGGAATATTTTAATAGCCTTTACAGAGCATTGCTTCTTAAAGATAATAGTTTTATGTTTCTTAATAGTTTGTTTCTTAATGGTTTAAGCTTCTTAAAGATTATTACTATAAGGAATCTGAAACTATACCAATGGACTTTTCGTACTCTTTCATTAAAATCCACTGGTCTATTTAGAAAATATTGGTTCTCTGGGCCGACCCCGTGGCTCACTCGGGAGAGTGCGGCGCTGGGAGCGCAGCGGTGCTGGGAGCACCGTGGCCGCGGGTTCGGATCCTATATAGGAATGGCCGGTGCGCTCAGTGGCTGAGTGCGGTGTGGGCGACGCCAAGCCAAGGGTTACGATCCCCTTACCGGTCACAAAAAAATATATATATATATATAGAGACCTTCCAAATGTTGGCATATTTCATTATATAACACAAAATCAAATATTCACATTATCTCATATTAAAATGTCACCAACAGTCTCGGGAAATTCTAAGTTACACTGTGGCAGATACAATTTTTCCAAAAATTCTAATTTTTGCTTAAAACCTAAAATTTGTCATTGGCAATAAATACTGTCTGCAATTTTTTTTGAAGTGATAGGCTCACCTGGTTAATTTTCAAGAACATTTCTGCCTTAGAACCATAGCTTCTTAGTTGCTCTTTCAGTAAAAATGGTCTTCTGTGAGAAAAGCAGCTAGTTCAGCTCACATCTCAATCACGCAAGTGTCCGTCTTCAAGACACCTAGTGTACTTCAGTATGCGGGTGCTTAATGGGCACTTCTCATTTTGTGTTGCACTACTTAATGGTCAAGATTTAATAAAAGTAATAATTTTACTGCTTCTCCAAGGACATTCTTAAATGAAACAGGCATTTGTTTTACCATGAGTGCTTTGCGATGAAGAATATGGTCACTACTACTAGTAGTTTAGTGCCACTGTCTTGATTCAAACTAAGCTTCCAGCACTTTTATCCACCTTTGCTTTTGTACCTCAGTGCAAAATCAGTGAAAAAGGCAAATAACGTTTTAGTAGTATTATGAAAATAGTCATCTTGCAGACTCTCTGCAAGTCTCAGGATTCCTAGGGGTCTGGGAACCACACTTTGAGAACCACTGGTCCAAAGAGAAGATGCATGAGATGCTACTTAAATTGTAGCCTGCGTGCAATCTCATTATGATGTTCCTAATCATAAGCCCAGTGCTTTCAACTGAGCTCCCATTGAAATCTGCCAAGTGCCCGGGCCCTATCACACTGGACCGCGTGTTGGTGGCTGCATCCAGCTACGGGAATATCACCTCCACAGCTCAAAACAACACAAAGACAAAGAGCACGTTTCTGAAGTGTTGGGATTTCTATTAAGGATGTTTTAAAATCACATTGTTTTAGTCAAGACTAAAATGTTGATAATGTAAAAGAAACTTAATACTCATCGTTTAACATCAGGTACAATTAATTGTAACTGGTATAATATACTGTTTAGGAGAGTCAGTCTGGGGTCTGTGTTCCCGTTCCATCACTTACTGTGTGATCTTGGGCAAGTGATTTAACTTCTCCACGTCTGAGTTTCCTTATACGAAAATTTTGTATTATGATTCCTGCCCCCAGAGAATTGTTACGAGGATTAGATCCAGTCATACTCATATTTTATATAGACATAAAATTCTCAACACATTATAGTGTTAATTTGGTAATAGGGACATAAAGAGATGCTGCCCTAAGACATCTTATGAAGATTAAAAGCCAATGGCAGGAAGTTCATCTTCAGTCAGATACACAGGAGGCAGAATGTCAGAGTGGGAAGACCTCTTAGAAGTCATCGAGTCCAAACCCTCATTGAACACAAGAGGTAAGGAGTTCGCACAGGTGTTTGGCATTCCCGAAGCCATGCTGCTTGGTAAGTTAAATTCCCAGCTCTGCTCCTAAGCTTCCTGACTCCCGGGCCAATGCTCCTTACAAACAGCTCCCAGTTTGCATTTCCCAATTCTCTTTTAGCTGACCACACTGAAAGTGTACTTAGGATGTTATTTCAATATCATCCATGCCTAACCATGCCCTGCTTTATCAAGAAGATAAAGTGTCAGAACCTCAACCTTGGCCTCCAGCTGTCATGCTTCCTGCTCAACAAAGGCAAAGTAAAGTTGCAGCTGGATTCCAGTGCAGACAGTTATGTAAAGAAAAGCACTTGTTTATGATCTTCCCTCAAACAAAATCTACAAACAAAAGCTATATCCTAAAAATGGTACAAACCACAAATCTCAAACAAAAGCTATATTCTAAATACACTTTTTCTGTTCATAAAAGGAAGTCAGCCACTCCTTTTCAAACTGGTTCTAGAGAAATACACTGTGGAGCAAAGGTCAACCGAAGCAGTCTTTGGTTATGAGCTTAAGAATCATTTCCGTCTGGCTCTGCTGGCTGATTCTGCCAAGAGGAAGAAACAAAGTCGTACTAAAGCAATGTTAACAAGAGATTTATATTTACTGGTTCAAGTTCGGATCCCTGAATATAGACATATTTTTCCTTCTAAGGTAGCCATTTCTGTGTTCATGCTGATACATATTATTCAGCTGAGCCATGAGGGTGATACAAAAATGACATACCTACCCTCTGCAAGAACTGTCTAGCCTGGGCCGGCCCGGTGGCGCACTGGATAGTGCGCCGCTTGGGAAGCGCGGCGGCGCTCCCGTCCGAGGGTTCGGATCCCACGTGCAGACCGGCTCCCGCTCACTGGCTGAGCGAGGCGTGGGAGCAACGCCGAGGCTTGCAATCCCGTTGCCGGTCCCCGGTCCGGTACGGGGGCAACACTGAGGGTTGCGATCCGTTGCCGGACACGGAAAAAAGACAAAAAAAAAAAAAAAAAAAAAAAAAAAAAAAAA
>NW_007727091.1:408738-447534 GCF_000696425.1 Galeopterus variegatus
AAAAAAAAAAAAAAAAAAAAAAAAAAAAAAAAAAAAAAAAAAAAAAGAGCTGTCTAGCCTGTAAACAAGAGGCTTGCCTTCATGTAGGTATCTGTAGTTGAATTTCAGCAAGTCTATTCCGTTTTTTTTCCCTGTTTCTAATTTAGTACGAATAACACTGTCTCCCACATTGTTTTCTTAGCTCTGCACTCTTCATTTTCATCTAATTCTGTTATTTTAGCATCTCATCTTTGATCCCTTAGTTATGTGATACGAAGCCTTCCCAGAAAAGCCTGTTCTATTCCCTGGGGTTCCCCCCACCCAGATTTTTGGTCTTTCCCTGCCTTCTTGCTGCCTGCCTTTCTTTGGTAGATGTTGTACCATCAGTTTTCATTTCCTGCCTTTTCAATGTGGATACTCCTGCACAGGCCTTATATTTGCTGTGACATATTGTGAGTAAATTCTCCATAACACCGTTCCCACCCTTAGACTGAGGACTGGCTGTTGTGATTTTTGTCCTGCCTTTGCCTCCCGTGGCTGAGTCTCAATGCCGGAGCCACAGTGAACCTGCTCCGCTGTCAGAGCACGTCGCTCCCCACCCGGAACCCTTCAGGGCCTCTCACCTCCCTCCCCCACGCTCTCTGCTCTGCACCACGCCAGGATGCTCCCCGAAGGGCCTTTGCCCTGGCTGTGCCCTCTGCCTGCTGAGATCCTCGCCCAGTGGTTGCTCAAATGTCGCCTTCAAAGCAAGGCCTTCCCCCATCAACCTGGGGTATTTATACTTGCAGTCCCCCTTCTCTGTCACTCTCCCCTGGAGCACCTTCTGCTGTCTGACATCCTATATGTTATTTCTTTGTGGTGTCTCCCCAGTAGAGTGTAGGCTACATGAAGACACATTTTTGTCTGTCTCATTCACGGCCGCAGTGTGAGAGTTCTTAGAACTGTACCTGGTGAGCAATTGCTGGATGAATTTGCTGAATGAAAGAACTGGAGGCAGCCCTCGACTTGCCTTCAACTTTAATGCCATCTGCTCTTGCAGAAAGGTTGTCATCTTTCTTGTGTTGAATTTGAGCTTTCATGTACCACGTGCCTGAACATGTGTGTTTGAAAACTCTCACTGGGGTTTAGCCTTAAACATTCAAAGTTGCTTAATCCTCAAGGGTACCCTGGAGCACCCAATCCCTATAGAAAGAACCACCCGCCCACTACCCCAGGATTAAAGCCGTAGGGTCTTTGTAGCAATGCCAGAGAAGAAAGCCTTCCCTCCTCTCCTAGTCCAGCCTAACTGGGGAGGCTGAAATATTCAGGGCAGCACCCACCCCCCAACCCTACCCTGCAGAGAGGAGAGGTGCTGGACTCATTGTGGGGTTCCCAAGTATGGGGTCAGCTAGCAGACCTTCCCTGCCCCATATCCAGGTCCGAGTGCTCCCTACCCCTGCCTGCTCACCAGATCACGTCATTACAGCTTCTCCAATCAAATATTCTAACAACTTGGAGACAAAATTAACATACTATAAAAATCATCAGTTTAATTCAGTGTGTTTGGTATATTTAGTTTTGCAACCACCACCACAATCTAATTTTAGAACATTTTCATGACCCCAAAAGAAACCTCTTACCATTAGCAGTCACCCCTCATTCCTCTCCCCAGCTCCTGGTGACCACTAACCTACTTCCTGTCTGCCGTTTTGCATATTCCAGACAGTTCACATAATGGAATTATGCGATATGTGGTCTTTTGTGACTGGCTCATTTCACTTAAAATTTTGGAGGGTCGTCCATCTTGCGGCATTATCAGCACTTCACTCCTCTCTATGGCAGGGAGTACTGTGTAACTACGCCACATTTCATTCATCACTCCCCACACGTGGACATTCAGGTTGTTTCCATTTTTTGCTGCTGTGAATAAAGCTGCTGTAAACATTCATTTACAGGTCTTTGAGTGGATGGATGTTGTCATTTCTCTTGGGCATATACCAGAGAGTGAAGTGGTCGACTCATATGATAACTCTACATCCAGCAGTCTGAGGAGCTGTCAGACTGTCTTCCAAAGTGGCTGCGTCATTCTACATCCCCCCAGCTTTGTTCTCAGGGAGCAGCCCCAACCAACCCACACTGTCTGTCTGTTCTCATTAAAATGTAATGTTGGAGTTCTCATTAAAATGTAAGTCTCTTTGATTTGGGGACAGGCCACTTTCCAATATACTCTCAAGGAGGTATCTGTAAGAAAATAGGTGACAGTGACAGCCTGTCCTAGCAGCCTCGGAATGTACCAGGTCTGCCTGGACTTTCCCTACCACCTCCCCTTCTCAGTTCCCCCACCCCCCAGCTTCAGTCCAGGTTAGGGGCCGTTCCTGAGTAGACCACAATCACAGCATCTTCTACAATGTCTCCCAGCTCACCTGGAAATTCTTTTGAGGGAAGGGGTGCATTTAATTACTTTAGGTACTAAAATGATGTCTCATCCTAGTGCAGTTCCATACCCGTGTTTAGTGGACACAGGATATACACCATTTAGAGGATGAAAAGGTTCCAGGGGACGGTGGTAATATTCTTATCAGTATATATTATATTCAAGGAAATCTTACCCTCTTGGAATTCTTTAAAGCCTTTAGAACTGAACCCCCCATGCAGGGTGCCAGCAAGTGCTACCTACTGCAAAAAAGAGGGAGGGGACCGAGGATCGGCGTGAAGCCCTCTTCTTGCCCTTGCCTCCCTGGGGGCTGTAGCTCACGGGCCACGGGAGCAAAGCCTCCCCACTCTAGTGAGGGCTCTTACTGGGAACTTCCATCAACTTCTTTGGCCCTAGTTTTCTTTTTTAATATTAGTGTGTACCCCTGGTCACTACTCTTCAGCTGAGGTCATCGTATTTGTTTTTTTTTTTTTTTTTGTCTTTTTCCGTGTCCGGCAACGGATCGCAACCCTCAGTGTCACCCCCGTACCGGACCAGGACCGGCAACGGGATCGCAACCCTCAGTGCTGCTCCCGCGCCTCGCTCAGCCAGTGAGCGGGAACCGGTCTGTATGTGGGATCCGAACCCTCGGCGGGAGCGCCACCGCGCTTCCCAAGCGGCACACTATAGCAGTGCGCCACCGGGCTGGCCCGAGGTCATCGTATTTGGATTAAGATCTGTCCCTTCTCTTCCTGCTATAAAATAGAATTGTCAAGGCGGGACTTCCAGCCATGGATGAGTACAGAGATTGGCAAATTCTCTCCCCCAAAAGCATCTATAAACTGGACAAAATTGATATTTCAGTGCTCTGGAAACAGAACAAAGGTATACAACACTGCAAGTGTTTATGCTTAAAAAATGGCAGCACAGTGGTAGGTCATGGAGCCCTTGCCAGGGCTGTCCCCATTCCCCTGCCAGCTCCATTGGTGTGAAGGTTTACCCAGAGCAGGACAGACTGTGAGGACTCCGGCCGTCAAATGGGATTCACTCAATTTAGGACACTGAAGTCAGTGCAAGTGACAACCTCATCAGAGGCTGAGTGGGAAGGGCTAATGACCCCACAGCCTGGAATTGTGTGGTTGGGCCAAGCGTATTCCTGGATGAGGCCACACACACGCACAGCAGAGGTCTGGAGAGGGTCTGGGTGACACACCCGGCTGACGCTCGGCTACTCCCATGGTCCTCAATGGACAAAATTAATTGGACATCATCAAAATTAAAAGGTGTTCACCTTCAAAAGGCATGATTAAGAAAATAAAGAAAAGCCAAAGCCTGAGAGAAAATATTTGCAAATCATATATCTGATAAGAGACTTGTATTCAGAATGTATAAAGATCTCTTACAACTCTAAGATGAAACATGTCATTTAAAAATGGGCAAAAGATATAGAGATTTCATCAAAGATTTACAAATGGAAAATAAGCAGATGAAAAGATGTTCAACACCACCGGCCATTAGGAAATTTACATTAAACCACAATCTACCCAAGAAAAATAAAGACACATCCACACGAAGACATGTATATCCACAAATATTCATAGCAACACTTTTTCATAAGAGTCCAAAACTGGAAATAACCCAAATGTCCATCAACTGGTAAGTGGGTTAGCAAAATATGGTATTAAGGGCCGGCCCGGTGGCGCACTGCTACAGTGCGCTGTTTGGGAAGTGCGGCGGTGCTCCCGCCGAGGGTTCGGATCCCACATACAGACCGGCCGCTCACTGGCTGAGCAAGGAGCGGGGGCAACACCGAGGGTTGCGATCCCGTTGCCGGTCCCGGTCCGGTACGGGCACGACACTGAGGGTTGCGATCCGTTGCCGGTCACGAAAAAAAGACAAAAAGACAAAAAAAAAAAAATATGGTATTAATAGGAAAGATGTATTGGTACATGCAAAAACATTATGCCATATGTAAAACACTATGTATTGTATGATTCCAATTATATGAGACGTCAGAAAAGACAAATTTATACTGATAGGAAGCAGACCAGTGGTTGCCTAAGGCTGGGGGGCTGGAGTGGGGATTAATAGGAAATGGGCACCAAGGGAAACTTTTTGTAAGAACATGGAAATCTTCTCAAACTGGATTTGGTGATGGTTGCACAATGTTATGGAATATAAATTATATCTTAGTAAAAGATTAGTATTGTGAAAAAAGAAAACAAGTAGAGTTTCTGACAATTCAAATGTATCTGTCTTACCTGGACTAGCTGAAGCCTCTGGTTCCTTTCTTTACAAGTTTTTGAGATTTATTTAAAATGAGAAAAAATATATTTAATACATTACACAAGAATGTTCTCCAAATTTATCACTCTGCTAGGCCCTGTCTCGAGTTCAAAATTACACATTCTTGAACAGAAAACCATTTGGATCCACTGAACTCAAGTTGGATGCACAGCGGAAAGGTGGGTCTTAGTAAAGGCTAAACCCCAAATCCCATATCCTGTTATGTTATTAGATGACAGAGGGCAGTTTGAGATTTCATTCTCTCACTAAAGAGGACAATAAGATCCTCAAAGATTTTTTCTATGGGCAACAAAACTGCTTTACCAGCCCATATCCTTTGTACACATTGGAGACCCAAACTGGCTTCTCTCAGCTCCTCGCAGAAACTCACTCTGCCATCATCAGAAAGTGTCCCCCTCATCGATCTTTACAGTAGAGAAACGAAGCTTATCTGATGACTTCAGAAGGTTCCTCACTTCTGTACAAGAAGACTAAGAATCAAGGTAGGGCTTCTGATTTTGGTTAAATTGTCTAGACCTGCTTTTTATTTGCAGCTACTACATACAGATTACCAAATACAGCCCCTCCTTATTTGAGTGGATTTTAAACTTTGTACGTTTCAGGAGAGGAGGGACAGATCTGGCTGTGCCCCATGCTCAGGACCAGCAGGTCTAGAATGGAGGTCAGGTGATTGTCTCCTGTTTTCCTGGGCACCTGGTTTCTATGTCTGTCATCACTGTAACCAACATCCACCTCTTATCTGTCTCAGAGAGTGGGCAGAGAACTAATAGTTCGAATGTTTTTCTTTGTGCTGGAACAAAGCACAGTGCTAGGTATATGGTACCTAATCAGGTTTGCTGAAGTGAACACAACGTTAACACCACCTAAAGCCACCACATAAAGGACATGGCCAAACCAGTGGTGACCTTTCTGCTCGGTCCTACCAACCTGTCATTTCCCACTGCAGGTGGGCAATGGGAGAGGAGCAGATAGGAAGAAGGAAGGAAACTAAGGATTACTAATTAGCTCTATGATGGATACAAATCAAGGCACTTTCACATGCATTTTTGCTGAATCCTTAAAACAACCCTTTTAGCTAGGAATGATGAAACCCACCTTAGAACTATGCAAAATGAAAATTCTGGGGTAGGAGGGAGGGGCTGTGCAAAAGACAAGTGGCAATGTGCACATTTGTGTCTTCAGACTCCAAGCCCATGCACTGGTGCAGAAGCTTGAGCACCTGCAGAGTACAGGCCTTAGGCCAGACACTGGGAAGGCAATGGCCAAGCAAAATGGACCCCGTGAGGCTTCCGAACAACCTACAGTTCTAGTGAGGGAGGACCAGACATTAGTCAGAGTCACAAAAATAAATGTGCTATGACACACTGTGGAAGTACTATAGACGTTCAGTGCTCTTTCTACTAAGAGGACATCACCTCTCAATAAACACAGATGTTTACTCATCACCAGAACTTATCCCCAGCCCTGACGATGTCACTGTCGGTGGTGATGGAATATACATGACACTTACGTATATCCCTCACTATTCTGTAAACACTAGTCAAATGAATGAATGTTTCTTCTCTAGTGAGAAAATGGCACAAAGTCAAAATACGATTTGTTTTAATTTTATTTTCCTAACTCAGTTTCAGTAAAAGATTCAGTGAATGGATTGACATACATCATAAGCTATCACCCATATACAGTATGGACACACTGTTTCTACATTTTGTTTTCCATTGAACAAGGTGACACTGTCTTTGTTCAAACCAAAGTGCAAATGAAGAGATACTGTAAATGAAAAAAGGGGGTGTGTGGTGTCTTTTTATTCTCAGAGAGTAAATGTATACACACCCTCACAAGGGGAGAAAGCATTGAGAAAACATTTGTATACCACAAGTTAAAAAGTCAAACAGTTAGTACCATTACAGTACCTCCAAGAATGGCAAATTTGGAACATTACTGCAAAAGAAGTTCCTAGTTTTTCATTTTTTCACCACCACATTGCAACATTGGAATTTAAGCCCTCTTCACAGTGCAAATATAAAAATGATCAAAGTCAGATTTTTACGGCATTCTTTTGCTAAAATATATTCTATTTTAACATACATGCTATAAAAGTATGCTAAAAAGGTCAATCTTTACAGCTGTTAAAATTAAGAATTTATTTTTTTACATATAGAATAATGTACACCCAATTCTAAAAGTATATTTGAGAAAAGCTATTACTATGACTCCAGATATTTCTAGCTTCATATTTTGTTTATAATTACATTGACTTTATAATACATTCAGTAATGCCCTCTTATAATTCTGTACCGCAATGTCTCACCAATTACTTTAAATAAAAATGCAGAGGGATCTGTGTTTCTCCCAGGATTTCTTACTTGTGCAAACCACCGAGTGTTCAATGTAAATGTCTATCACAAAATTTTCATCTTATTTTTTAAACTTTGGTATTTCAATTCTTTTGTGATCAACATTTGGAGCTGTTAATGAAGCAAATAAAAACATGAGATGTTAAAAGTTAACTCATTGGTGGACTGATTTTAAAAGTGATTGTTCTCTCCTTTAATAACATTTCCAATGCCAATTCTAGACTTTTTTTTGGAGGATAGTATGAAGTAACACTGACTGAATACATCCAGTGCTGACGAGTCAACAGAATGCACGCCAGACCAAGAAATGAGACTCCTGGGACTGAATGTAACTATATCTACTAAAATCACAGAGTACACATGATGAGGCTGCGAGTGACAGGTTACACCCATGGAACCCAGGCATGTCTACAATCTTTTATTTTAGGTATAGTGGTGGGATGGGAATATAAAATAATTGAAATTTGTTTCTGATTTAAGAAAAAATATTTACTCTTTTCATTAGCAAAACATTCTTTAAAATACATCTATTTCTTTCCTCTGAACATTTAACCAAGAGCACTGGGCAGTTTTGGAAGGTTTAATGCCAACTGTTCAATACAATAAACACGGCTGTAGAGAGTACACAGCGAGAGGAGCTCACTCACGTCCACTGATAAGAAATTTACTCTCATCTGGTTTCAGCATCCAGTCCACCAAAGGAACGGTATGGCATTTGTGTGCTTTTTGTTCTTGGTGGGAATCATTCCTGCTTGATTTTCATTCTTGGAAGAAAAAATAATCAGCTGATGTCCTCAGATTCTATGACATGATACGAAAGAGCAATGAGACAAAGATTAGCTACTTCCAGGAAGTTGGTCTGGGATTGGGTCTCCAGGCAGATCCTCCTCCTTCCCTGCCACGGGACGCCCTGGAAACCAGGAGGCAGGCAGCCAGGACACAGGCAAGCGGAGCCTCCTCCAGGATGGGTGACTCTGGCTCAGCTGAGCATCACCTGCTCTGCTTCGCCACCACACGACTCACTACCCTGTGTACGGATCTTGCCGTGTGCTCGTGCCTGCAGAACTTAGGGAAACCAGTTCACAGGGAAACAAGGAGAGAAGACTCAACCAAGAGGTGGCCCATGCCACTGTCTTATGCTGCCTCTGGAGCTACTGTCCTCTTGAGATAATCGGTGGAAAACCATACATTGTGTTCTTCACAGCAGAATTCTGCTTTCTTTCAAAAAGTTTTTGCAAGGTGGTGTTTTCCAAACAATTTCATCAGCAGTAGAGTGTGATGCCTGCTCTTTCAAATGAGCCGATAAAAGCAGACATTTCAGCCTCCCTCTTCTGAATGTGGAACCCACCTGAAAACAGAATATTTTCCCCTGGCAAACAATCTTTTTTTATTTATTTTTTAATCCAACTCAGCCCTTCAGAAAACACTTGAGACTACAAGAGGAGGAAGTGCAGGAGAGCTGACTTCCTACTGTGCCTTACATAAAACATTTTGCTAAAATTAAGAGCAGCTCCAAGTGCAAAAGTAAATATTTGTGCAAAAGAGCACACTGCCAGGTGCAATCTGAAGACATCCTCAATTTACTAACTTTATAGCATTCGACTCTTAAAAACACAAGTCTTTTAAATTATGAAACTAGCAAAGAGAAAGACTTAAATCAGAAAATACACCTTAGAAAAAGTACAGGATATTTTGCTGGCAATTTGCTACTTATTTCACAACTTAGATCAAGTAAGTGTTTGTTAAATATTCACAGTAATTTTCGAGAAGAAACATTCATGTCTGTAAAACTTCCCTCTATTGCATTTTCAACCATTTTTCTTTACAATTACAAAATTCATGTGTCAGTGCTTTTCTGCAGATTTCCTTCTCGTCAGTCCTTGCCTCTCTGGATCCAGTTATACCTTCAAGGTGGGCTGTAGGATTCCTTTCTCAATGAGATGAGTCTTCAGGGTTTTATATATATTTAACTGCTGTTCTGGTTGAAGCACCAACAACTGCTGTAACACTTTGCTGGGATTTGGACCCCTGATGATAAAGTAGAGAAGACAAAGTTCACACTATTTTAACAGGGCTAAATGAAGCACATACCCCCAATTTGAAATGTATCCCTCTTTATATGTAAAGCAGCAATCTTTACAGAATAGAAACAGCTCTTCGTAAGAGCTCACTTTAATGTCCAACGTTTCTATCAAGGGGAGAAAAAACCGAGAACAGGTCTGCTTTAAGAAGCATACAGTCTAGATGAGAAAAAAACATGCAAACACAAAACACAAGAACAATACAAGGCAATTTAGGGGTGTAGATCTGAGTTCTTCAAAATTCTCAAGAGGGCAACCTGAGTTAGAGATGGGGATAGATAACAAATCCTGAGATTGGACAAGACACAAAAATTATCCTGTAAGAAAAGGAGTCTGGTGGATGTAGGATAAACCAAAAAGAGGGTATGAAAACATCATTTAAATTTTTAGCTCCAAAGAAACTTTAGACGATGGAAGGTACTTTGTTGAAGAAATATCCCTGGGGAACTATGAATGTTCAAGATACAGAACACAAAATTCCTGAGGCTAGCACTGAAGCCCCCACTGGGATATACAATAGGTGCCACAGCCTTTGTTCAAAGAAAGTCTTAGGTAAACCCCAATATAGGAAACAAAATTTAAGCAGATCTCCTCTACTCCTCTCCCACCTCCCATAGCAGTCTGAGTAGGGAGGAAACAAGAGCAGGTAGAATCCAAGCTACTGCGCAGTGACATCACCCACACATCCTGCTCCATAACACACACCTCAACAGCCCAGCGCAGGAGCCCTCAAGTGCTTCCTTCTGGGTAAACTCCACCGACATTCCTGGCTCCAGCCCTTCTCTTTGCACCCTCCCACAGAGCACTATGGGTCGAAAGAGTTCCCAAACACGACTCCTACTCTTTCCCTCCAGTGACCCTGCTACAGTCATGGGACTGCAATTTCCCACCACCTGGACTCTATACCTCGACCCATCAATAAACTGGAGATCACCTGCATTTCTGTATTCACATTTCTAAAATATTGTTTTGTCAAATTAAGAATAAGCAATCCAATCTTAATGCATACTTATTCTTTGTACTTCCTACAGTCCACTTGAATAGGAAAAGCAGAATATGGGTTACTTTTTATGGACAGTCGTATGTAAAATCCAATGGGAAAAAGCAAGACATAAGTAACATATGGGGGAAGGCACAGAATTCTGAGAAAGCCATTTACGTGGGTAAATAAGTTTATAATGTATAATAAGGACTGTCCAAATAGAATAATATGAAGTAGAAAATCCCAGCAACAAAGGCACGTCTGCTATACAGTGATATCACAATGAGGGTGAGGAGAGGAACTTGTTACTCTGGAAATCTTATATTTAAGAAATTGTATAATGGCCAAGATTAGCCAACTCATGGGTCACCTCCATGTATCTGACTCAACTCATCTGCCAAAGAACTGTGGCTATCTGCCTCTCGTGGCCAAAGTCTATTCAAGTCAGGACACAGCATATCTTATCTTATTACCTTTTTCAAAAGATTCAGCAACTTCATAACATAAATCCAGAACGGGGGCCCACAGAGAAAAGGAAGGCTTTTTAGCAAATTCAGCTAAATGCAAAATTATGTCAGCAGGTGCTCACAGCTAGCTGCATCCTGGCATGCTCATTGCATTTCTAATAGTCTAAATATTTGCTTTCAAATGGTAGACAATGTGGCTCAGCATGACTTCTCTCTACTGAGAGAATAGCAGATATTTTTAAAAAAGAGTATGAATTAATGTCCTAAAAAGCTGCCATCTTCTGAAAACAGAGCTGTAAAAATTAAACCACTAATTACTAATACCCAAATATATATTTTAAAAATTCATATGCAAATAAGTTAACTATTTCCTTTAAATAGACAAAGATGGTCAACTGGCTATTAAAGAAAACACACACACACACACACACACACACAAAAACCCCGTCAGCTATATGCTTGTTAGAAGAGAAAAGAGAAACACATATTAGATATATGGATAAAGGAATGCTAAAAATAAAAGGATAGACGGCCAAGCCCGTGGCGCACTCGGGAGAGTGCAGCAGCGCTCCTGCCATGGGTTTGGATCCTATATAGGGATGACCAGTGCGCTCACAGCGCTCACTGGCTGAGCGCAGTGTGGCCGGTCTCAAAAAAAAAAAAGAGGACAAATAAATAAATAAATAAATAAAAATAAAATAAAATGATAGACAAAGAAATACTATGCAAACACTAACCAAAAGAAAGCTGATGGATCTATTCTAACATCCAACAGAGTATCCTTTAAGGAAAGTAGTAAAATGGACACTATATAATGTAACGACAAAAGAGCCAATGCAACAGAGAGATATAATAATCCTAAATTCTCTATACCTAATACGACCTCAAAATATATTAAGCAAAAATTGACAGAACCAGAAGTAGAAATAGATAAATTTACAATCACAACAGGAGAATTTAACAAAGCTCTCTTAGCACCTGATAGAACAAGCAGACTGAAACAAACAAAAAAAGAAACAGCACAGATTTAAACTTCACCTAAGTGACAATATAACACGACATCCCAAAACTGCAGAGTGCATGTTTGATTCATGTGCACATGGAACATGTTCCAGAACAGACGATATCCTGGGCCATAAAACAAGTCTCAAAAAATATTAAGAAATGAAATCATAAAGATTGTGTTTTCTGACCACAGTGGAATTAAGGCAAGTATCAGTAAATGAAGGAGAATGAAAAAAATCTCCATTTGTTGGGAAACTAATCAATATACGTCTTAATAACCCATGTGTCAAAGAATAATACTGGAAATCAGAAGATATTTGTAACTGAAAAATGAAAATACAAATATCATAACTCATAGGACAAAGTGGTAATTAAGAGAAAATTTGCTGTCTTTGATGAATATATTAGGCAAGAAGACTGAAAACCAGTAATCTAAGCATTTATCTCAAGAAGCTAGAAAAAGAACAGCAAATCGAACCTAGAAAAGATAAAGGAATGAAGAGAGTGGAAATTGAGGAAATAAACAACAAATATACAATAGAGAAAATTAACAAAGCCAGAAGCTGATTCTTTGAAAAAAAGGAATGAAATTGATAAACTTCTAGGCAAGACAGCTCCCCCAAAATAAAAGTTAATACAAAAATTCTTACACCGCTGCGGGTATATATTTAAAATGTTTATTTAGGGATCTCTAAATATGAGTTTCACTCCAAATAACTCTATGAAAGAAACTGACATTTTCTATGGCTCAAGTGCTATTAATAAGTGTTCTGCCTACTCAGCCCCTGCAGAGAGCATGTAAATAAAGCTAACATGTGGTTGATGTGGTTAGCCTTCATACTCTAAACTGGTATTTCAGGGTAGATCCAAAACACTAATGTTTAATAGCAAGAATAAAACACCCTACACAAAACAGCAACACCCGCACCTCCCCCAACCCCCAATCACCTGGCCTGTTTCATTTTTCTCCGTGGCAATTACAACCATCTAACAAGCCATATTTACTTGTTTATTGTCCATTTCTGACCCTCCAACCTCTCAACAAGAAGCTCTGAGGGCAGGGACTTCGTTTGTTTTGTTCTCTGCTATATCCATGCCTAGAACATTCTACAACATATAATAGGCACTCAAGCAATTATTAGTAGACCAATTATTAGAGAACTGAATTATGTTCTCCTCCTTTTCAATTTTTAGTATTCACATTGCAATGCCCACAGCTGAGAAATTAAATCTTACGTTTCACATCCAGTACCATCCACATTAGCTGGGTCTTTAACTTGGGCCTGTTAATGGCCATGACATACAATATTGTTTTATAAGTTGCTGAAACAGCTTAAAAAATTACAATTGTTCTAAAACAATTACAATTACAATTTAACTCCTACTGCTGAGGGCTACAATTCCCATGGCCACCACTCACTTTGATGTTACAAGATTACCACTGGCAGAGAAAGTTAACTTATTCAAACTAATGTTGATGGAAAAAAGAACTCAAAAAAATCATCTTACAAAAAAAAATTTTAATGTAGTAGTACCTTATAAAACTTGTGATGTACACATGCACAAAAGTTGCCATCAAATACTGACAATCAAATCTGTCCATTATCCCACCATGTCCAGGGATGGTATTTGCAAAATCCTTTAAAAACAAACAAATAAATTAGCAAATTTTCAAAAAATCACCTGCTATAAAATTCCTATGTATAAGTGCCTCTTTGGCATCATGGACTCTGTAAGGAAAATACCTTACTATTGGGTTTTTCTACTAAATATAAACTTATTAGAACATGTCCAACAGATTAAAAGCACATCTTTTGAGTATGTACCCATTCAAGAATGATTTCTGAATTGACCCACAACATTCAAATAATACTAATGGAACATTAATTAAATATAGACCTAACTTTTTTTAGTTAGTAAAGCTTTTTCTAAATAAAAATTATATCTGCTATTATGAATCCAATTTTGTTATAGCCTATCCTATTTAATCAGAAGCTACTTGGGAGCTCTTTTAGTGTCGGTGACAGATGTGCAACTGGTTCTGACTCATGTTTATCCTAATAGCTCTTACTTTGAAATAAACATTTACTAGTACAATAAATATTTCTTCCCTTTTTAAAGTATTGGGGTAAAAAGAAAATCAAGACAGCTAGCTTATTTGGTATACGTCAGTCCATTAAATGGCCAGATGGACGGAATGAGTAGTAAGCCTCAGAAAATGACTCTGTACAGATAAATTCATACATCAGAATGCCCAGAAAATAGAAATGACTAATTGCTCTTCTAGTTCACTCAGGCAACCTAAAAACATCTAAAATGCAAAAGCAATTGCACCTTCTTTTCAGACATGCGAAAACAATTTCACCGTTCAGCAAAAAACCTTGGATTAGACACCATGAAAGAAAATACCATTCCAAATGTAAAATTTCTATGTTTAAAACAATTATTGAAAAATTCTTTGGTTAGTTTTTGCCAACCCATTTGCTTCCTTCTTTTCCCCTCTAATTGAAGATTAAGAGAGCCACAGTAACCCAATTCCACTCTGCTGTTAGCAACCTTTACAAGACACTCTTCCTGGCATGGCTGTTGCTGCAATTCTCTGTGGCCATGTATTAACTCACCTAGTAGGTGGTGAGCACCTTGAGAACAGGGACAACGTCTTGTACACGTTTCTATACTGCATTCCACCTAACATAGTACCTTCCCCATGGCAAGTGCTCACTAAGCTAATTTATTTCCCTGGCCTCTAGGGCCCTACGTGGTCTGGTCCCACCAAACTCTGCAGTCTCATCTCATACTCTCTACCACAGCCACACTGTCCTTGCTGTCCTCCAAACAGACTAAGCTCCTTCACTCCTCTGTGCTCTCTAGGACTCTCTTCCTTAGATTTCTCTGCAGGACTTATACTCATCCTTTTCTCAGATCTCTGCTCAAACGTTACCTCCTTAGGCTCTTCCCTGACCACCCCAACTTCCACAGCTACTCTCTAACCCCTGATAGCACAACCTTCCACCTTAACTTAGTGAAGCCATGTGAGCGAGGCTGAGATAATGTGTCCCTTTATGATGATCCAACTCAAACAAAACATACGGATCATTTTAAGTATCTGGGACAGAGCTCAGCCAACTATGTCCCATAGACCAAATCCAGCCCATAACCTGTTTTTGTAAGTGGAGTTTTATTAAAACCCAGCCACACCCATTCACTGACATACTGTCTATGGAGGGGCTTTTTACACTGCGACAGCAGAGTTGAGCAGCTGTGATAGAACGCATGGTGTCCAAGGCCTAGTAAACGTATCTGCCCTTTACAGAAAGAGTTTGCTGACCCCTGATCTAGCAGATTGGACAGCTGCATCAAAGGCTCTTCTGCATGTCCCTTCAAGTGAGACTGGCAACACTGAACTTCAGACAATTCATGGCTGGACTCTTGTGTGAGCACCCCGTAGAACAAGATTCTGTGTCTATCCCAACATTAAGGGACACATGCTATTGCTATAAAAGAAGTTGACATGATACTTTAAAATGTATTAACATGGCAAGACCCAAACCTAACAAGAAAGAATGAAATCAAATACCCAAATCAACCAGGCAGCGTTTCTGTGAGACTGAAACAAATAGGACATAAAACTTTTTTGCCTAGGGCTTAATGTAGAACAACAGTGAACCAAATTTGAACTAAGTTATATTCTTTAATTATGTTCTCTAATAATGTAACAAAGAATATAAACACACACCTTGATTTTGAAAGCTCTTTTGAATCCACTGGCAAAGAATCCTCCAAATGGGCCAATTAAAGATGCAAAGGTTGAAAGCGCAATACTGTGTATCTGGAAAGGATACAAGCTCACTGTTTCCTAAACAGGAGAAAGGGCGGGAGGGAGGGTTGGGGTTAACTGCATTGAAATTGTACCTGAGCATGCCACCTAACCTAAGAACCATGATATAAATAGTAAGTCAAAGCATATACCACTTTTTTGTTAATTTCACAGACTTTAAGGATCATGAAAGAAAAATGTACTGTAAGCTCTCTGTACGGTCCTCGACTAGCCAGCACTCTGTGCTTCTGTCAGCCTCCAGACAGGCATCAGGCACACTGAAACCTTGCAGCTGGTAGGCTACGTTGTAGTTCCTCTAGAAACTTCTACAACAGTTGAAGGCTTACCAAAAATCAGTTAATTTCTAAATCTGTATTTTTTACCAGTAGTTCTTTGTTTTTGTAATTATATAATTTATTTTAATTTTGTATTTTATTCACTTTATTTAATTTTATATGATGAAATAAGGGAAAAGTTGGCCTTTTCTCATAAAACTAAGTTGAATGCTGTGGAAACACAAGAAGACTACTAAAATTGAGGAGATAATAAAAACTGAGAAGAATTCTGCAAATTATCTTGTAAATTCTTAGTTCTTGCTCTCCTTTAAAAAAACTGAAACTACAAATTGTAGATAGTGCATAATAGGTGTGGTTCAAGAAAAATGTCTGAGAACACCAATTTTTAGACTTGTTCTCAAAGCAACAAGTCCTTGCTCCTAATTAGAGGTTGGCAGCATCAAAAGTTTTATAGAAGGTAACAGATGGCTTGGACATTGAAAAAATTATTGTAGTTCATGAACTAAATACTCAAGGAGAGAAATAATTTGTTGGTCAACCTGCTTCTCAAAAATTATAAATTTTGGTTAAAAATAAAATGTTTCAGATACACACATGTGCATGCATACACAAGAACACACACACAAGACTATTTGATTCACCACTTTAACCAACTGTCCACCAGTCCTGATGACACAGATCCAGAGTATTCTACATGCTTGAGTGCTAGACCTCAAAAACGCCTTTCAATGGTAGCAATGTGCTTTTGGAAGAAAAACTGGTTTTTATTTATTTATTTATTTTTGGCAGCTGGCCAGTACAGGGATCTGAATCCATGACCTTGGTGTTAAAAGGCTGAATTCTAACCAACTGAGTTATCCAGCAGCCCCCAAAAACTGATTTTTAGAAGTAGCAGTTTTCTGTACTAATGAATGTCCTCTAAAAATCAAAGGCTCTTTGAATTGAATTTTAATTAAGTATTGAGTCAGTTCATACCAGTAACATGTGAAACCCATTCTAATCCATTTGATTTGTAAAAATCTAAGGAATATTGAAAAATGTTTTCAAAACAAATACAAGGGGCCGTCCCGGTGGCGCACTGCGCTAGTGCGCCGCTTGGGAAGCGCGGAGGCGCTCCCGCCGAGGGTTCGGATCCCACATACAGACCGGTTCCCGCTCACTGGCTGAGCGAGGCGCGGGGGCAACACCGAGGGTTGCGATCCCGTTGCCGGTCCCGGTCCGGTGCGGGGGCAACACTGAGGGTTGCAATCCATTGCCGGACACGGAAAAAAGACAAAAAAAAAAAAAACAAAAAAAACAAATACAAGATAAATTACCATCAGTATTTAAGCCGTTAGGCAAGTAAACCTCTAGTACACAACTGATTTGCAATAGTAATACTCATTCTATGTTCAAGAAAGAGAAATCACAAGAGGATAGAACATATTGTCGATAAGCAGACACTAAAACCAATTCTATATCACAGAATTAAAAATTCTACAAAAATTGGTTTCTTGTAAAAAATCTGAATCCCACTTTTAAAGGAAGCTTAATCTTTAGACTGGCGGATCCCTAACCATATTTCTCTTGAACTTCTACTCTTACCCGTCTCAACACCGTCTTTAGAAAGGGAGGAAGTGAATAACTCTGAAGCTGGAAAAGTTCTGAGGGCTCACACTCTGTAACAAAGGAGTTTACATCACTTCGGTATTCCACCGGGCAGACAAAGTACTGGTATTTGGATAACAGATACGCAACCTGAATAACAAAGCAAGAGTTCATGAAACACTGGCTAAATATATGTATTTTAAGTACTGTGTCAGAAAGGCTAGAGATAGAATGCCAGATACTGTTACGTATTTTAAAAGTTAGATGGTCATAATCGTCCCCCCAAAAAGACATAGAAGACATTTAGAAAAAAAAGTTTCTGAAATCAGTGAGACTGTAATGTCTGTGGGACCACAAATGTAAAGGTACAGAAGAACAAAGGACTGAAGTTTATTGCCTACAAGCTTAGATTAATTTCATCAATGAATAATCAACCAGTAATTCAGAATTACTAATAAAATAGTGCAAAACAGTACAGGTGAAAAACACCATTGTTCTTAGCCAACCCAGAAAACTTTGACTAAATTATTCTTTCCCTGGCCACATCACTGCAAGTTTTAAAACTAGCTGTCTTCAGCCACAGAAGTAGAAGGTATATAGAAGATATATAAAATAAAATACCCTATTATAAATTTAAATTGCTAGACAACACTTTGTTCTCTTTTTCTTTTCTCTTGCAGACATTTGCCCCATTATTTTGCTCAAGAATGGGTGGCAGAAATTCAAACAACACTATGGATATAAACTGATTTTACTTCCAACCAGTTTCCTCAAAACCATTTATTTAAAAAAATATATAATTTCTCTCATTATTCTGTCATACATTACATTCTATGGGGTGGCTCTTTATTTTCTTCCAATGATATGACTATTCCTGTAGTATTTCAAATTAGTCTTTAATAATATCAAATTCTTATAGTATTACTTAATAATATTTTAATTATTCTTGATTTGTAATGTATAAACATTAAATGGGATTGGATCCTTTTTCATTATTCTATTTATCAATTACTAACATCAATATTCCATCACAAAACTTTTGGAATAATTTTACCAAATTCTATTGAAATTTTCATTGAGAATAAACTAAATTTATAATTAAATGTTAGAATTGTGGTGGTTTTCCCATCCAGAATCATGTTACATTTCCATTTATTTGTATACCTGCTCTCTTTCAAAGCTTCTGTTGTTACTGGTTTCTCTATATTTGGATATAGAATATAACTACAATATTCTTGCACTAAACTCTTAAAAAATTAACAGTAATTAAATTAACAGCTTTTTTTTTTTTTTGGTATATTTATCTTATATCCAGCCATCTCACTGTACCCTTATTGATTCTCACTAGACAACTTTTAATAAAAAACTAAATTCCCTAACTGTACATTAATTTTTTAAAACATAAACAATATCCACTAATTCTGGCTAAAAGTGAACATTAATTACTTATAATTAACAGACTCATCCTGCAAGCTGGGCTCACAGCAGTGACCACCCACTGAGCCAAGTGGCAACCATGTGTTAAGAAAGCAGAACTCTTCCCACATTATTTGGATTATCTGCTACTACTCAAAGCCACCACCTGTCCCAGCACCTGTGTCCTCCAAAAGGCAGAACAGCTGTTAGAAACTGCCAAAACACAACAGTGGATCTCAAGCCTGACTGCACATTAGAATCACCTGGAGGAGTTAATTGGCCTGGGATAAGAATGAGGCATAGACTTTAAGCTCCCCAAGTAATTTTGATATGCAGACAGGATGAGAGCTACTGGGGGTACAAAATCAGTTCCGCTTAAGTAGATCTCAATAAATATATTGCTAGCATCTTGTACTTTAATAATTTTTTGGCTTATAATAGACTAATAAACTTGGTACAGTTTTTCAAAATATATATAAGATAAAAATCCTAGAAAAACTCACAATGAATCCAAACACGACTGTGGAAAAGAAACCGCCAATGAATCCTTCCCATGTCTTTTTAGGAGACAACTAAAAAAGGCCGAATAAAATTTAAAAGAGTTACTGCACTCACAAAACATAATACATTTGCAAACTCTGTTCAAGGAGTTCCCTCAATACCTTGAACATGTCTCTTTACTTTTTTCTTATTGGAATGGTTTAAAACCCTTTTCTCTCTATATTCCTGATTTATGTGTGCAAATCTCTCCAGTAGCATTTAACATGTAGTAGGCCCTCAAACATTTGGCATGCTGTGAATATCTGTTTTTTCCTTTTAAATAGCCTCAATTTATTTGTTTTTCTCTCAAGGACTATATAAACTGTAAACTAAAATAATCATCCCATGACTTTTGTGTTTATATATATAAACCCCAATAACAGTGGTAGTAGTGATGATGATGATGATGATGATGATGATGATAATAATAATAATAATGAGTTGTTGGAGTAAGGAAGAGAAATATTCATTCCAAGTACACATGGTCAGTATAGACCTGCTACTAACCAAAAATAAAATGAGCACAACAAAACGTGGAGATGGCAACAAGCCAGATTTTCATATATTCCTAATATGCTATACTCACAACAGACCTCTTTCTGAAATGACAAAATACTCCACAGCCCCAAATATTGTATTTGCTCCTCAAGTATTCATATACTGTCCTCCCTTTTTTCACAATCTACATCTGTCTCCAGGAAGAAAGGAACACGCTGTGCTTCTAAGAATAGATACCATTTGTTTCAGATTCAGGCTATTGATCCCAGTCAATGAGGCATTCAGGGAGAGAAAGCTGAAGGAAAATCTGGAAAATCTGGAACTTGGTAATGCAGAGGCAGGAGGAAAAGACTCAGGAGTAGACGGTGATAATTATCCAGAGGTGCCATATAAGATAAGGAGTGAGATGTGTGTAGGGATTTGGTCATCAGATGTTTAACGGCCTTTGTGATGATCATTTCAGTGCAACAGGGACAGAAGCCAAATATCAGAGGGGAGTTTCTGAAGATAGAAATGGGCTATAGGCTAAGCTACATGAGCTCTTTATACACCTTTTGTCCTGATATTCATAAAGACCAAAACCCAAATATTTAGCCCAAAGTGGTTTCTGAATAAATCTAATAACAATTCTGCCTTAGAGAAGGGATGAATATACCTTCTCCTAGGATAGTTTGGTATTATTGCCATGAAGTAGGAGTGGACTCAAACTCAAAAGTGCCCACTGATTATTTTAAAGATAGCTTTATCAAACTGAACTGATTCATATCATATTGATTTAGGGGTTAACTGCTCAGTTATCCAGGTATATTACACAACTTACCCAGCCTGGTAAATTCCCTAGAAAGCTATGTTCAAAATCAGTCGATGAGATTCTTCTACAGCTCTAACAGCCTTTCTGAAGGCTTCCTAAGCCCAGAACTTTTGTGTGCTGGAATCCCATGGGGAAGAGAGTTTATGGAGGGTTTTTTAAAGGACAGTCAGTCCATCCATTTCTCTGGGACGCTAAGCTACCTGCATACTACTCTAAATCAACTTCTTTTTAAAATCTGAACAATTGTCACAATCCCTTCAAAACTGCCTTCATAGCCAAATAATATACAAGGGTACTTCAAAAAGCTCATGGAAAGAATCATACTACCTTTCAGTTCTATCTTCCTCAAACTTTTTGAAGTACCTTTGTATTTATGGGAACATTATAAAAGTCTTTGCCTAATACGTGAACTGAGTGAATCCTATCTAAAGCCACAACCTGAAAGCTCTTTTTCAGAAATCCGTTTTAGAAAAAAGCTTAATTTCCACAAAGAATTGGTTTGTTTCTTTTCTCCCTTGCCCTTAAGCAGATCCAAAACTAAGGCAAAACAATATAGTCTGCTGATGTGTATTTTTCCTTTCCCTTGTCTTAACCTTTTATTACTACTTGCATTTTATCAGTATTTTATTGTAGGGCCCTAAAATCTTTCTTTGAAATGAGTTTGGATGGAAAAGCCTTACAAATGGACACGAGTATGTGAAAATGGTATAATTTACTCTCTAAGAGAGGTTGGTAAAGGAGGGGACAGAGGAAGAGACATTTGAGGGTCAAGGAAAGGCTTGTTTATAGGGCTGCCGGGAAAGGGGATAAAAAAGAACCAGCTAACATGCAGAAACCAGCAGAAAGATGAAACGGACCTTCCCAAGAGACAGGATAACCGAGGGAGTCAAGCCCTTATCAAAGAACCAATAGAATATCTGATGAAGAATCCAGATGGAATTATTGGGAAATATGGCTCACTGCTCCTGCGCTGTGGCTAAATGCAGTTCAGTAAAATCAAGGTACATCAGAAATCAAAAATGCCCAACAGCACCAAGCTGTTGGAAATATTCTCCAGTGGCTATTTTTTAAAGGTTATGGTGGTGGCTTGGTTGTAATATTTTTCCATTACCTTAATTAATGGAGTTCTTCCAAAAAAAAATCCAAAAAGGTAAGCAGTTATGTCATTGCAGATAACACTTGATATTGGAACAAGGAACCTTTAAAAAAAAAAAAAAAGGCAGCAGGAAAAAGCCCACATGATTAAGTGGCAAATATTTATACAGGTTATGACTCATAATGAACCAATGTAACAACACTTTGGATTACACTGCAGTCTAGTCCAGAACATAACACTTGCCAAAACATCGGAAATAAACAACAACCAAGTTTGCCTATTTAGCAATTTATGCAGAGCAAAATCTATAAATAAACTAACATACTAAGTGAATACTCCTAAGGAAATTATTAAATTATCAATTACTATAGTTATGGACATTTAAATTTTAATTTTATGCAGAACAAGTTATAATTAAAAAAATAAAAGAAAGTCAGATTGAAAGTTTATCTTTAAAAAAGCAGCCTTTTAAAATGAAAATGAGTCAGTTATTTAGACAATATAATCTGATAAATTTATACTAAGCTCTTAATATAAATTCTCTTTCAGGAAAAAAATTATCAATTTTAATTCTTTCTATGAGTATAGCTTATGACTGCATTAAACTCTACTAGTTGTACAGAACCTACTTGCTTCAGTAAGTGTCCCACCATGAATTTAAAGTTTGTATATGGAAGACAATCTTAAAATTATTCCAATTATTTATACACACACACAGTAAAAAACATGAAGCAGTCAAGGGAATAAAATTTATCTTGATAAAACCCATCAACTATAAATGATTTTAATTAATAGCTTTAAAATGAATGTGGGGGAAATATAGTCATATTTTTAAAAAGTCTTAACCTTTTTCTTTACTCCAAGTAATTTTTACCTAAGAAAAAGTTTTTAAAAAATGAACTAATTTTTAACTAATAAAAATGCATTCTGAAAATGCAAGCCACTGCCATAGAGCAAATAACTCCATACATCTGAAATTTGGAAACCTACTCCTACATAACAGCAAAGCAGAACCTACCCAACTTTCACCTAGAGAAAAATGCATTTCTGGCACACTGTTTACTGATAAGAAAACTTCCCTATTCTTTTTGCATTCCACGTAAATATATTCTTTTTTTAAGTCTATCCTTTGTAAAAAAGTCACATTAAGGCTTACACCTGAACTGTAATTAATTGTTGGGGCTTTTCTGGGGACTCTGGACTTTATTTAGAACCTGAATAAGAAAGGTTTCTGGTTGTTAATGTAGCATTTTTGTCTCAGGTTGTTAAATACTAAGGAAAACTCAGTAATATATTTTAATGGAATAGAAAACAACAAATAGTACATTTTAGTAGAAATCTGTAAGACACTGTCCAATGTTCAAGAGCTTTAAAAGTGCTACAACTTAAATATAAAGCAGCATAATTCTGTTCCCTTACCATATCATGCCTTCAAACAGATTTTGGATGACAAGATGTGACTGAGTAACTGTTATCAGTAAAGTTACATGAGTCCATGCGAACTGTTAATAGCCCAACAACATAAAAATTAGTGAACACAACTGATCAGTGCAGCCAAGAAGCAACAGTAATTTTGAAACACAAATTTCAGCCATGACTTTTGGTCAAAACTTGTAAGATAAGGTCATACAAAATAAATGCTGTTAGTAAATTATATTCATTTTGTCACCTACTTAGAAAAATAAAAACATTTAACGAAGTAATCTTAATTTATACACAAGTGAAATGTTAATAATACTGAGATACACAAATAAATTTAAAAACATGTATAAAAAATAAACCATAATCCTGAATCAGATTTAAATGATAATGAAAAATTTATAGTGTTATTATGGCATTTAGAGAAGAACATTTTACTCTGGCTGCACTCTGCAGTTATGAAAAATGCTAAAAACTATTTTTCTTTTAGAGTTTATTACAGTAATTTTTCCCCATGAAGAGTTATTTCTAACCTCAAATGATTCAAACCAGCAGGGTTCAACTGCCCTTAAACTCCATACTCTCATACTTGAAATAGTCACAGGTCTATTCAATGACAGTATTCAATTTCAAATTTTCCAAGACCTTTGTGTTTCATAAATTCCATCTAACCTGAGAGATGCCACTTTAATGACTCTTAGCATAATCAGTATGAGTAGAATGTGAACAAAAAGAAGCTAATGCTTCTATACACTAGTGTTACAATTTTGATTAGAATTTATAAAATGACATTCCAAATTCTTAGGATTTTGATTTATTTTTAATAAACCTATTTTCCATTTCATTAAACAATATTTTATATTTGTTGTTTTGTTTTCTTCTATTTTATCTGCTTAAAAGATACAATTTATCCTAGTGGTTTCAAAATGCATAAATGATTTTTGTCCAATAGGCATAATTTATATTTTCATAGATGATTTTACTATTTCTAATTTGTCTCATTTCTAAATTTTCACTGACAATTTTCCTCTTCACTCTCCGACCCCCTGAAATTAGAAATGTAAGAAACACTACAATTTCCAAGCAATAATGTTTAGCAGAACATTGTAACAGAGAACAGCAAATAATAAAGAATAGGAAATATATTCCAAATCTAAAACAAGCTTTACAAATACATGAATTCACAGATCTAAAAACTACATTGCATTATACAGTCTTATTAGTTACAATTTAAGAAAATAAGAAAAGTTCATCATATGCAGTGATAAATTTCACAAAACATAGACTTTGATACACCGAATAAAATACCTTATGCCAAGAAGAATTATGCAATTCTATGACTAACTATAACTACCAAGAAAATACATGCTCTGCTCACGATAAGATCAGGTAAACATAGTTACATGCCACAGAACAATACAGTAGATTTTTTCCCAGGCTTAGTAATTGTCCAGGAAACTATGAAAACTCTTTAAATTTCTACAAATTTAAGGAATTCAAATACTTTAATTTTACAGTCTTTGAAAATGGCCAGAAAAAACGTTTTTAGGAAACTTTGACAACAGGTAAAATCTTAAAATCCTAAAAAACTTTTCAACTTCAATGTTTTATATTTAATGGCCATCCAAAATTGAAATACCCCTCACATTCAGGCAAGACATGAACTAGCAGGAAAAAAAAATAAAGGTAAGAGTTTTTATTACATATAGTGACTACAGAGTAATGGTTAATACACACCATATAAAACTGCAGACGATAATGTTTCTTCACCAAGCTCAGTACAAACATGCAGAAACCTGTTCAAGAACAAGAAAACATGTGCTTGTTGTGTAATTTGGTACGAAGGATAAGATTCTTTGAAGCCCAAATAAGCCAATATTCTATATCACGTCTAGGCATATTTTAGCTACTCATGCCATCTCTCCTACCTTCTTATACTAAGAATTTTAAGTAAGTTTCTTGAGGGAAACAACCTTGTAATCTCCAAAATGCCTAATATATTCCATGGTACGAATTCAATAATCATCCCCTGTATTAATTAAATGAGTTAGTCCCTTGCTATTATGTGGACGTGGAAACAAATCTTGAATTCCAATTGAATAGAATTTATTTGCTATGTTAACTCATCAAGTATATGTACAGAATGTTTTCAGTCTCTTAATAATACAAAAATCAATAATAACTATTATGGCAGCTAACATTTATTGAACACTTATTATGTTCTAGGCTCTTGCCTAAGCATTTTACGTGTATTAATTCATTTAATCCTTCCAACATCCCTAAGATATAAATACCTATTATTATCTCCACTTTGCAGATGAAGAAACATAAACAAAGAGCTTTATTAACTTACTGAGAATTACAAGGCTAGAAATTGAATGCTCAGATTCTATTGATTCTCCAGAGTCATGATGTACGGTTCCATAAATTCATATCAGATGTGTGGTTCCATAAATTCATATCAGCAAGATTCAAGAGTAATTTAAAATTTCTCAAAACCGTATTATAATAACTTTAGTAAATATAATGCTCTTAATAATTCCAAGACTTATAAACAGTATTTGTGTTTATGTTTACATTTTACAAATTTATTACAATGGAAACTTACTAAATTGAAATTCTTACCCAATTATTGTGAAATCTAATAATCATAAACTAAAATAACGGGTGGCAATATGAAGCACTTCTTGCCCAATATACCAGTAAACTTTGTTTTTTTGTTATTTTTTTTTGGCAGCTTGCCACTACAGGGATCAAACCCTGGACCTTGGTGTTATCAGCACCATGCTGGTTACAATGCCAGAAAAGAAGTCTTACCCCTGTAAATATAAACCGAGAAGATACTACACAAGGATATTTCAAAAAGTTCATGCAAAAGCAGAATTAAAAAATAATATGAATCCTTCCATGAACTTTTTGAAGATTCCTCGTATTCTCTCCTGTGACAGGAAAGAATCTATCCCAGAATCTACCTTACATTTAACAAAATAAATCAAGGCTTATAGGTTTGATATTGAGAAGAACTACTCAGTTCCTTCCAAGAAAAAAATGTCAGAACTATGCTTCGATAAACACAGAATCAGAGTCAAGTGTTTACCTTCAAAACTTTAGTATGTTCTCCTTAACTGATATCAATCATCATAATCTCTCTAATCCTTCAAACTGATCAGAATTGAAAATGGACCAACTATCTTCAAATAAATATCTTATTTTGTTTGCCCTTGAAAAAATAGAAATATTTAAAAATACTTATTTCTAAGAATGTACTTTGTAGATATATCAGTAATAATTTTTTTAAATGATGGAATATTTTCAGAAATTGGACTGAACAAAAAAACTGAATGTAAAAGGAAGAAAACCCTTTAGAAAATGTAGTCCCTCATCACCAAAAAAAAAAAAAAAAGAAAGAAAAAACCAAAACCCAAAACAAACAAAATTCTCTGAAAATTTATCATTATAATTTCAAATTGTTTCACTTTCTGACTTTCTAGAATCCGAAGGCCTAGGAATTAAAGGCTTAAAGGTCAGGAACAGAAGGAGTTTTATTAAAGTAGGAGCACCATAAACACCATCATAATTACTAAATAAAATGATATACTTTTAAAGGACTGAACATGCTTCCCCATATACTCTAACTCCTGGGAGCTAAAATGATAACTATCAACAGCTAAAATGAAAACTCACAAATTTTATTTCCTTCTTTAAAAGTGAAAATAATAACAACAAATATTTAAATAGTGCCAGACACTGTCCTAAGTGTTTTATGAATAAACTGAGGCACAAAAAAATTAATTAAATTTCACAGTGTTTACTTAGCTAGTAAGTGATGGAGCCAGGATTCACATCAGCAATCTGGCTTTTAAAAAGTACATTTTACATTTTGTAATGATGATATGCCAGCTATCCTGATTTGATCATCACATACTGTATGCAAATACTGATAGTCAACTCTATATCCCACAAATAAGTATCATCACTTATGTTTCAATAAAAAAATTTTTTAAAACAAATTATAAAAATTACATTTTAAAAGCAATTTCTTAGATTTTTTGTTTTTTGCCTTTTTTATTTTTTACAACCAGTAAAATTTTATGGAAAAGCAATCTGTTAATTCTAACTTTACCCTAAACATCTAATTTTTAATCTAAAATCATAAAAAACATGTGGCATAGCATACTATAAACAAAGTTGCATATATAATAAGCCATGTCAAAAAACCTAATTATCCTGATTAATTCTATATGAAAGCTCTTTTTCCCTGGAACAAATAAAGGAATATATACAAGTTTAAGTTTCTTTGAAATTATATCTGGTTAGGAATCACTACATATTTAAGAGTTTCTTCACTACAATTTGCAAAGAAAATTTTCAAAGTTATGAAGTGACTATTAATCAAGTACTTTTTTAAAGCACCATTAGGAAATAATTGCCATTTAATACCATGAAGAAAACAATTGCTTTATACATGGGAAACAATTAGAGAGACTAGAATAAAATGTAACAAAGGATGTTATGAATTTAAATAACAAAAATAAACAGGGAAAATATGTTGGCTACATATCGATACATAATATTTTCCTTAACTTACCTGCCAGATAAAGGGCAAATGATATAAATCTGTGGTAGCGAATAAGGAACTGAAGTTGTTCTTCTCTTTGAACAAACGTAGCAAAATAATCAGCTACAGTTTCTCCATAGAAAAAGTAGTTCACACATAGCAGAAAGTACCTATAATTTAAAAACAATTAGCTTTCTTATATCTGAAGCCCTTTTCCCCCTCAAACTCAACAGAATTATTCTCTACATTTTGATGATGACACAAGGATCAAACCTAGATCAAAAGACCAATTCAAGATACATTCTACCAAAATGCTATTTTCCTATTTAAACTAAATGTCCAGCTTATTGATCAATGAAAATCTACTTAATATAGTTCATGCCTTTAATTAGCTCAAAACCTAATGCCTGAGATAATTAGGAAACAATGCAGAAAATACTACACACAAACACATACACATATATACAGTATTAAGATCACAATGAAAATGAACTCCCAACTTCTCACAGATCTAATGCTTTTTAATAGTAGAGGTCCTAAGACAGATCCCCACCTCCCCTATGCAAGATGAAGAGAGAAGGAAGAAGTAATCCAGCGCTTTCCCTGGTGCCCTGCATGGCGTTTTTCTCCCCTCTTCTAATGCTCCAGGTGGACTCCAGTTGAGCAGTGATTCTTAAGGGGCAGCAATGGGGGATGGGAGCTAGTAGCAGGTAAAAATCTCTAGAAAAATCTTTTAAAAACTACATAAATTATCTGTCCTATCCCTCAGTTCTAGCATGTTCCCTCCCCCAGGGAGAGATTGAACCCACTGAGATTTTGCTGATGGGAGCTTGTGTGAGCCAGGAAAAGGGCTGAGAAACACTGCCTTAGAGTTCCTCCGGGCCTCATCCTCTGAAGGGCAGACTCCTAGCTAGCTAAGAGAACCATGGAAGACAGAAGGGGTGCTTTCCCTCTGGTTCCCAAGGATGGAATTAAGCCCCACTGCTCCCAAAGTAAAGGGCAAGTATTCTCATTCCCATCAAATGCATTACCATTTTTCTATTTTCCTACAACAGAAACTGTGTTTGACTCTTTTGTAAGGAGATCAAGGCCTAGCCCACCAATCCAACTTTTTTGCCCACTATTCCCTAATATGCACCTTCTGCTCAGGAGGGCCAGGAATATTTCACATCTGTAGCACATGCCACATCTGTTCTGCTCTATCTAGTACCTGATAGATGCTGCTTTCCCAACAGAATACTCTTCACTATCCAGATCTTGTCTTTATTTCAAGTGCCAGTTCATCTATCACCTCTCTTCTATGAAGGCTTCTACAATCACTGAAGCCCACCCGGTTTATCTTTTCTTTTTCTGCCCTTAGAATCCATCCTGCACGGTTTAGCATGGAATCGTTCTCCTATTACTTTATCCATCTAACATTTTCCATACACTTTGCCACTCATGAGAAAACCTGTTAGGAGGGAAAATCAGCTATCACCAAAATCAAGAAAGTACTTTTGACTATTCTAAACCCCAAATGTGATATATCTGTTTCAGTAAGACACTGGCTCCTTGGCTGATACAAATCAAACAGTTGTATTAAAAGGCATGGCCACTTAGGTTAAATATGGACTATTATGTTATCATGTTTCCTAGGCTAGATAGCTACAAATTATACCTGAAAAGTTTTTAAAAGATATAAACTTTAACTGTTAAAATCATTTGGTGATTTTTTTTTTTTTTTTTACTAACTTTATATGCATTTGTATATAGACAATATTTTGTGTGTTCTCATGCCAACTAAGGGGAAATAAAGCAAAAGATTATTAGTAAGCTTTTTGCTAAAATTATGATTATAAAGGATGTAAAATATATCCAATAGAATGTTTTGGTTTTTTTAAAGGACAAGAATGGTGTATATATTCAATATAAATTAGATATCTCTACAAAGACTGCAATGTGAGATATGAAAAAAGTTGTGTTCGAGTGAGGGAGTCAAAGGTGATTTTCTTCTTTCTAAAATTCAATTATATTATTTTTATTTATCCTTCTCCAAAATCAATCTATAAGGTAAACTGCCTGGATACTGACTGATCAGGATGCTTCCTTTACAAACTTTAGAAAGGAATCAGATTCTCATATCTAAAACAGTTTCAAGTTTACTTACCAACTTAGTGTTCTAAACCAGGGTAGATCATAAGAATGATAGACTCTATAACCTATGGTGATAATTTCGTGGAAGCATTTCACTTGAATGCCCAGAACCTGAAACCAAGAGAAAACACTGACACACATTTCTCAATGTTTACATCTGTGATCAATCATTTAATAAAGCAGCTTCTTGTCATATATATTCATTAATATTCTAAATGTCAGTGGAAAAATACAATATTCAATGTCCCTAAAATCAAGTGATGGCCGAAGAGGTGAGCAAGATCATATTTTATTCAAAAATAAATCCCCAGGGTAGGGGATGGCATCAGAGTTTAAAGTTTGAGGGATATCGTCCGGTTGGTCACGTTGACTAGGCTTTATCCCTCATTACACTTCATTTCCTGGGACTGTCCTTCTCGAGACAGACAATCTTTTTGTCCAATTTGTCCATTTTGTCTCAAGTTACCCTAAGAAGCAATCACATACATAGTTTGCTTGCATACATTTATTGTTAACTGTACATTGTGTTATTCTTGCAAAGGATAAAGATACTGTCAGGACAAATAGTTAAAACATCTTCTACCCAGTCACCCAGGAACTGGCCATGGTCTTTCATTCTTCTGGCTGTGCCAGTTCTCCCAAGCCAGCTACATCTCTGGTCAATCGAAGCTGTGCTAACCTGGCAAGTTATAAGCAACTTTCTACATTTGCAGGCACTTTGGCCAGTCAACTGAATTTATATAGTTCTCTTTCCACAGTGTCCTAAATACTTGCTTAGTAAATGGGTTTATAATATGAATCCCTTCTTGATGTTCTACTTAGCAATCCTTCAATGGGGTGGAGGACAAGGTATGAGAGATACTGAGGAGATAGAACTAACTGGATTTGGAGACTGAGGAAACTGGGGGACTAAGGGAGACAAAGGAACACAGAACAATACCAAAGTAGGCTTGGCAAAGTAGACAGATTGGTGCAGCATGGCTAGGGGATGGAACAGAAGTTCATATTTGGACTTGGTGAGTACGAACTATGGTACCTGTGGGTTATCCAAATAAAAGTGGTTATTTTTATTTTGGGAATCTATTCTAAAAAATAATCCTGAATAGGATAGTGTTATTTACAATTAAAAAAAAAAGAACATAACCTGAAAGTCTAAAAATATCACAATGGTTTAGACAACTTATGATGCACATAGGTTTCATTGAGTAGATGAATCTAACAAAGGTGATGGTTATACAGACTGTGGAGCAACACAAAAATATGATATTATATTTAGTTTCAAAAGCTGGATACAAAACTTTAGTCACATTATCACTACAACCATGGTTTTTAATACATAAATTTAAAGAGAAAAAGGACAAAAGGAAATACATCAAATGGCGTATTAATCGGTTTTTGATTGTTGATGATGAGGTTGGGAATGATTTTTTAAAATTATCTATATTCCAAAGTAACATTAATACACTTTTACAACTCTCACAATGGGAAAAAAATTGAACACACTATTTAAAAGTAAATTATACAAGTATACTGTGAATTAAAACTTAATTAGTATAGCAATTTCCAAGAAGATTAGGGGGAAAAACCTCTTACAGTAATTTCTATATGCTAACATCTGCCTTTAAATCAAAATATGCTTTGGTAATTGCATCGCTTAGAAAGCATGATTCAGGTTGTGAATACAACAATTAACTATAAATAGAAGGATGAAGGAAAAAAGCTCCTTTTATTTTGAGGAACATGAGTATGAGTTCCATCTTAAAATAGTAGCTACCATTTCCTAGAAGTAAGTTTTTAACAAAACTATCTTGAATTAGTCATTTTTGAGTGCTGACATTATAAGGCAAATGCAAGTTAGGCATAATGTATACTACTCAAAATACAAATTATCTAGTTAGGAATATGAATATAAATAAGACTATATTTTTTTATTTTCTATTTTTTCGGTGGATGACTGGTACAGAAATCTGAATGCTTGATGTTGGTGTTATGACATTAAATAAGACTTTGAAACACATAACAGTAATATCAATTGAGTACCAACTCTATGTGCATGTGTGTATATGTATACATCATCCATATTCCCTTAACATAAATATATAACATATGTACATAAATATGTAAATATAACATATGTATGTGTCCACGTACAGACAATAAACTTAAGTAAGCAATAACAGTTCAAATCTACTTTAACTAGTCTTTAAAATTATTTTCTTCTCTGATTAAACTCACCAATCAAAGCAAATAACTTATAATAAAATTATATTTTCCTTTCATAGTAGAAAAAATAAACAAAAAAAGCCCAAGTACTTTAGGCATGTTTATGATTCTCTTTAAGAAAATCAGAATCCAAATATGCACGCATGTCATCAAAAGTGTTTTGAATTTTGCCATAAAAGAGTGGTTAAAAGTAGTCTTTAGGTGAGGTTCCAGTCAAGATGGCGGAATAAATGGTTCCCAGTGTCACTGTCTCCCACAAATCAACCAATTTACAACTACAAAAATATAACATCATCCAAGCTGAGGTCACTGGAGCTTAGAGGAAGAGGAGGAGAGATGTATGGAGTTCATGAAGGCAGGAGAAACCATGACAAGAGAAAGAAAAAGCTGCTCTGAGCATTTTGGGTCGTGGCTGCTTTAAGGCTGGAGCTGCTGAGTGCATGGAGCAGGAGCCGGAAGAAGCCGCAGCTGCACCCTTCAGATGGAGTTACTTGGAGGTGGCAGGAGAGAAGAGGGCCTTGGCAGCCCGCAGGACAGCAAGACCACTAATAGGGTTCACATGTACCCACGAAGGAGCAAGGAGCCAGAACAAATGAAAAAAGGGAGCCGTTCAGAGGCTGGTGAGTCATCACAAGGGACCAGCACAGGGCCTATCCCATGGGAAGTGTTTGGAGCATGGGCAGTGGGGGAGATGGGCCTACAAGGAGAACACTGGGACACAGCAAGGACAGCCGATCCGCCCCCCAATCAGCACAGGACCACTCAGAGGAGAATGGCCGGGAATGCAGAATTGCATGGGGGGCAGACTGATGAAAAAACTCAGGCCCAGATCAGAGATTCTACAGAACACAGATCCACTGGGTCTCTGGAGAGTCAAAAGTACGTATAAGGTCAACCATTAAACCCTGAGCTGCACAAAAAGCCTTCCCTTGGGAAACAGCAGCAAAGCAGAAATTTAACTCAACCACACAGCTCAAGTACTGGTTCCCACAGGAAGTTCCCCCATGTTAGAAGCAAAGGACAAAAAATTAGTTCTGGCCCAGGAACACCACCAGCACCTTGGGGCCTGCCTGGGAACTGGAGGCTTGGATCCCGGGACCGGACCCCACTCCCACTTCCAGGCAAACTGCGCCAGCACCTCGGGGCTTGCCCAATGACCTGAGGCATGGAGAAGGGGACTGGACCTCTCTCCCACAACCAGGCACACCAAGCTAGCACCTCAGGGCCTGCCCAGGGACCCGAGGCATGGAGAAGGGGACCGGACCACCCTCCCACAACCAGGCACACCGCGCCAGCACCTTGGGGCCCACCCGGTGACCTGAGGCATGGAGAAGGAGACTGGATCCTCCTCCCACAACCAGGCACATGGTGCCAGTGCCTTGGGGCCTGCCTAGGGACCAGAGGCATGGAGAAGGGGACCAGACACACCCCAGAACCTGGCACAATGCCAGCGCCAAAGAGCATACCAAAAACATCACCTCCATGTGGGTGGCCCACCACTGCCACCATAATAACCATGGCTGCCATGAAAGCGGCTAGATGCCACAACCATGATGCAGATGGTCCTCTAACCACTGGAGTGCATTCACACAAGGAGAGTCACCAGCAGAGATAAAGAAAAGAAGAGGATGTCTCTCTCCACAAAGCCCACTTCAGAGTGACAGGAGAAGCATCTGCTCTATAATATATATTGGGGGACCTGATCACACCTCTCAGCATTGGACAGATCATCTAGGCAACAAATTAACAGAGTAACCATTATCCTTTCAGAAGGAGAGAAGAAATCTAGGGTAATTGGCGGGGGGGGGAGAGATTAGACAAGGGGCATAAAGAATAATTATGATTTGTAACAATATATATGCTAGTAATATTGATTTGATCAACATATTTCAATGTTCAACCCCCAAAATATGTATAATCAACTTTGATTCAATAAATAAAGTAATTTTTTTTTTTAAAAAGTAGTCTTTATCCACAAGTTCTTGCCCTAGTTACCACACTCAACAGTTTACAGGAAAATGTAACTTATTTACTTGGAAGTCTACCAAACCAGCCCAGGTCAGTGTCTAGGATACTAGTGTCCTGCAATATCTTAGATAAAAATTTCCTCCTAAAAAGGAATAATAGCTCAAACGGTCTCCAATATTTTTAGTGGCTCCTCACCGCTTTCCAAATGAAACCTAAACTTCCTCATATAGTTCTGTAAGGCCCTCCAAAATCTCGTCTCTGTGCTCAAGGAAAAGCACCTCTTTCTGATACACCTTTGCTCACAGTCCTCTGTCCAGCCCAATGGGTGCTCAAGGTCCCACTCACTGGTCCCTTCATCCGCAAAACCCTAGTTAAGCTCCCTGCTCACTAGGCCTCGTCACTCAACACTGTAGAGTGCTCTGCACACACTCACTTCTTAAATGCCCAAGTCCTGAGGCCAATGGTAGTCATTTTAGCCCTGGGCAGGGTCAGAGACTGAGCAGACTGTGAGCTGGGAGCCCTTCCCCTGGAATCACACCCAGACAACTGGCCAGGCCTGCTTACCTGGCTTTCAGATGCACATCCTCTGCCCTCATGTTAAGTCTGCCCTATCCATTATCCATTCTTCCTTTGTAAGAAAAAGCACTTTAAGAGGTCATCAAATTAACAGAACAAAGAAAGTAATTTCTTACTCATTTTTATTACCTTGATATCCCCAAGGTAGTACAAAATTAATGAGAGGACAAAAAGAAAAGTGAAAGAGGCTTTGTGGTGCTTATAAGAGCCACTTTAAGTGGTTTCAGGAGTTGATGGGATTTTTTTAATTGTGTCTAATTTCACTTCAAAACTTATTTTTTTATAAAGTAAAAGAAAAAATGTATCATATTGCCCATGAGCTTATTGACTATGAATAGGACTGAGTGGGAGGCGGGTGAGATGGGTAAACACATTTCTAAGAGGGCAAGAGCATCCAGGAGGTGAGTACATAAGACGAGGCCAAATTACCTGAGATGGGATGAATAACAACAACAGTAATATAGAGGGACACGACACTCCAGAGAGCAAGCTCTCAGCGTTCACTGCTAAACCATCCCCAGTACCCAGTAAGTGCCTAATAACATTTGTTGAACAAACGCACTTCTCTTTCTTGCTCCCACCATCTTGGACTCCTAACGCTTCCTTCTTCGCAGATATCAAGGCTTCTGTACACATGAATCCTCTGCCTGTAACAATCCTTCCCCCAAACTCCTCCCTTTGCCTCAATGACACCCATTCAACCTTCAGATCACAACGCCTGTGCTTGGCACAATGCCTCTGGAAAGGCTCCCAGCTCCCTCTTTGCTCTCACAGCATTATTCTTTTTTTCAAATGCTTATTGCCGTTTGTAATTATATGTATAAGAGAGCATTTCAAAAAGTTCATGGAAAAATATAATTAAAAAATAATACAAATCTTTCCATGAACTTTTTGAAGACCTCTTCTGTGTGTGTGTTTATAAAATCAATTCTTTATAGACAGTAAGCTCCATGATGGCAGACAGAGGTATGTTTTTCTTAGCACCATCATATCATACCCCAGAACTAGCATAATGCCTGGCACACAGCAAGCTTTTCGGACACATTTGTTACATGAATGAATTAAGAGTTTAAAATACTGATTTGGCTTCACGGTTTATTGAGCTTCCCATACACAACAAAATCTAAAACTCCCACAGTGGCTTCCACTTGCTTCTCCAGTTTCATCCCTGGACACCCTCCACACGTACAGATCCTCCAATGGACCACATTCTCCCATTACCTTCATGCCTTGACCATATGTCCCCACCTTGGAATGCTTTCCCCTGTCCAGTCTTCAGGACTCAGCTTTGCTATCATCTCTTCTAGAAGCCCTTCCTCATCTCCCTCTGAGACTAGATTAGGTACTTTTCTACTGTGCTCTCCTAACATGTTCTATCAGAGGACTTACCCCACCTATTTACCACACTATTCACTTATATCGTTACTTATATGTCTCTGCCATTTCACTGAGTTCCTTGAAGTCAGGGATCTAGCCAATAGTCTTATATGTTGAAGTCATGTATATGCATGCACGCGTGCATGTGCGTGTGTGTATTTCTGTCACATCTAATGTTTGGCACAATGTTGGATACATTGACATGTATCTATTATACATACTCAGTGCCTGCTGAATGAACACACTTAATGACCATTTTGCTAATGGAGATTAGTCTAGTTCATTTCATGAACTAGAAGACATTTAAAGGAACTAAATTTGCTGTTACCAAGTCTTGAATTATCTTTTTTATGACGTGCTCAAATTACTGAAAAACAAAGCAAGAGACACTTAGGAAAATGTCAAACACTTACAAGAAGCATCAGCATAAAGGATCCCATATAGATGATCAGGGAAAAGAAGAAAATCATAGTTAGAGTAAGAATTCCACGAATCCACCAGTTTTTCCACCTACAAAGAAAATGTTTGTAAAATTAGTATTTAATGGGCTCTTAAAAGTTTTTTCATGTGATTTCAGTATTGAGTTGCTAGACTTATAAATTTTCCCTAGCTATACTTTAAGAATCTCCTATTTCACTTTACATAACAACAAACAACAAAAATGAAAACCAAACAAACAGCATTAATTCGCCCACTGGCAGCTCAATTAAAATTTAAAATTATGTGAGTCAAAGAAAGAAAATAATATTGGTTAAATGTGAATGGGGATGAATCATGAGGTTAGGGAGTTAGGTGGTCAATGTGGATGTGAAAGTCATGCATCCCACAAGGGATCGAGTGGACAGCAAGAACAAGCCAGGTGTACAAAAGCCCCTGAAAAAGAGGATGCTTGATCTTTTACGATGAGAGATAAAAACAGTAATGATTTCTAAAAGGTGGTATAGACAGCATGGCCTGCCAGTGAGAAAAAGTGATGAGAGGATAATAAAGAACAGACACTGGAAAGCACAGAGATTTCAGCAAAATGAAGGAGAGAGGTGCCTGTGATCTAAGAGATTGGTCACTGAGGGTAAGGCCAGGTGGAAGGACACTTCTTTCTATTGCTCAAAGAGTTCTGCTTGCTCTTCTTGATTAGGGGCAGAGCCTTTAGTAGGAAAGTATTTTCTTACCTTCGGGCCTTTCTTTGTTCCTTAGGGCAGAGCTTCCCTGCTGGTACCCCTGACTGGTTCCTGCAATGCTGAGAATTGATCTCCCTCAACCATCTGCTGTAAGGGCCTGGGATGCCCAGCTGCCCCTGGCGCCCAACTGCACCAGGAGCTCATACTTTCATCCCCAATGTACCACACAAATATTACCACCCCTTATGTAACCGTGTCATAAAAAATGTTGGCAGCCATTGTATGAAAATCCAGAATGACTCAAATACATGAATGGTGACTTCTGAGTCATCCTATGATTTCTGAATGTACCTATCTATGGATGATGATTTCTGAATCTAAAATTGTTGATGTTTTTCTTTAAGACTTTTCTGATTTTTATTAATTCAAATAATAGCATTTAAATTATGTTACAAGAGATTTTCATTCAACTTAAAGTCTAGTAACATATACACACTACCTTCTAAGCACAGGTCTTCACTCCATTCTTACAACACAAATATTAGCTGATTCCATCCATTTATAAGATACTGATTACATTCCTTGCTTTCAATCACTTTCCTATATAGTTTAGATACTACCAACAATCTACTCTTTTTCAAATACCACTTATATCATGTCATTTCTGTACTCAGGGCTCTAAAATGCCAACAACGTTAAGTCCATATGCTTTTTTCCTAGCTTCCAAGGTTTTTCATAAAATAGTCAAATTGAACTTACTCAACTTTATTTCCCTCTACTGTTTAACAAACTACGTAGACTCATAAATTTCTCATGAGACTATAAGTGTAGGGGCTGAACTAAAAACACTAGAGCTGAAACGTTTCATTTAGTTTTAAAGATATAACTGTTTATGGGTTAAATAATGGATTAGAAAGCTGGGCTAGGTCACAAAGCTAGTCAGAGATAAATAAAGGACCATAAACCAGCCTCTGGTAATAATCCTGTCTTGTCTATATGAAATCCAAAAGCATGTTCAACCCTTCTTTATAATTGATTCTCAGACTGAGAATTATTGAGAACTTCTAAAGAGAAGCGCACATTACACAAGTATCAGAAATCAGTCCCCAGGGATGCTGCCAATGTCCAGGTGTACCTCCTATGTCTGGCTTTGAGGTTCAGAGAATGGTAGCTGCTGAAAACTAGAGATATTAAACAGGGAACCTACTCCCCTCATATCACCGCCAAATTCCATGGTAACCAAAAACCTGGGGCCTCAAGGAACATATTTTATCCAGCTGTCTTTTATTATATAGATATTTCCCCTCCCAGAAAAATTCCCCTCTTCTAATAAGATCAAAAACTTAATTCCCTTATTTTAATTTAAATGACCCTCCTCAAAATCTCCTAAGAATACCTCATAAAAAGTTAAGCATATAAAAGATTAACACATACTTAAACATAATATATATATCCATTAATACTGTGGCCAAAAATCATCTTTTGGGAAGAAGCACTGAATTCAAAACAGAGCATGATGTGCAGAGAAAAAAAAAATCATTGCTACTAAAAAACAGGACAGTCTGGTTCTGAATTCAAAATTCTCCATTACCTTTACCAAGCTATAATGATCACGGTAGGAAAAGTCTTAATATTGGGTCCAAGTCATCACACCAAAGCTCTACCCTAGGATTGCTTTGGATAAAGGAACTCATTCCAATCTAATGTTCCCAGAACCCATACGAGCTTTTTTTTTTTTTTTTTTTTTTTTTTTTTTTTTTTTTTTTTGTCCGGCAATGGATCGCAACCCTCAG